>NW_005871515.1:120328-153403 GCF_000147115.1 Myotis lucifugus
GATACTCTCCAGGTCCCTCCATGCTGTCTCAAAGGGTAAGAGATTCTTCTTTTTTACAGCTGCATAGTATTCCATGGTATAAATGTATCACAGCTTTTTTATCCACTCATCTACTGATGGGCACTTGGCTGTTTCCAGATCTTAGCTATTGGAAATTGTGCTGCTATGAACACAGGGGTACATACGTTCTTTCTGATTGGTGTTTCAGTTTTCTTTTAAAAGCCTAATCAGGTCACATTATCCCTTTGGAAAACTCTCTAATCGGGTCAGAATAAAACTCAACCTCTATCCATTGCTTTCAAGGTCCTATTGACCTGGCCCAGGCCCCTCTTCTACTGCTCTCTGCTTAGTGTAATCCTTTCCAGCCCCACTTTCCTTCTGACTCAGGACTTTTCCACTTACATTTCCCTCTACGTGGATCACACATCTCCTGGAGCTTCTCATAGCGTTCTTTCTCTCTTCATTTTAGATCTCAGACAGCTGATAGGGGCCTTCCCTGACCATACCTTCTAAAATCTATCCTGATCACTCTTACCCTTCACCCATGTTTCATTATTTTTCATCACACTTGTCTCTACCAGACATTTTATCCATATGTTGTTTGTCTTCTGACTTTTCCCCTCTTGTGAGTGCCACGAGGACGGGGCCTTTGTCTATCTCCAGGACTTAGAACAGTATCCAGTACACATAATAAATTGTCCAAATATTTGTTCAATAAATGTTAGGGTTAATACTTTGCTTATGTAATATAGGCCATAACTGATTCCTGCTCACAGAGTGAAAAGTTAAAGAAAAAATTTTTTAAAAATCTTGAACTACTCCTAAAAGAAAAGGATGAAAGGTTTGTAATGATAGTTAACAGTCCAATAGTCATATCTGAAAGTTACCTATTGTTGTGAAATATTAGCATGAGAAGAGCAGATTTATAACTTTATTTAAAAGGTATCATACATTGTACTTGAAAAATATGAATAAAACACATATTAAAGGATTGAAACAATAGGTTATTAAATTAAAAGTAGAAATATTTGTCATATACACTCATATAATACATATTATTTCCCTAAGGATAGGTTAAGTTTCTAACAATGAAATATTTGAGTCTGATATCATTAAATTGCTCTTCTAGATATACCAATTATACTTTTAGCAATAAAATGGGAAATTCTTGTTTCCTTAATCTCTTGAGTCAGTTTCATGAAATAGAACAAAGTGGTATTTTGTATTGTTTTGCCTTTTACTTATAAGATACTAGAGGCCAGAAGCATGAAACTTGTGCAAGAGTAGGCCTTCCTTCCCCCGGCTGCCAGCACCAGCTTCCCTCCGGTACCTGGGCTGCTTCCCTCCGGGACCTGGGCTGCACCCGGGACCCAGGCTGGCTTCCCTCTGGCCCCGGCTTTGTCAGGAAGGACGTCCAGAATGACACCTGGTCTAATTAGCATACTACCCTGTTATTATTATAGATACTAAAATGATGTTCAATCTCACTCAAAATTAAGGAATAAGTTTCTTAACATGCTTCAGTGGTGTGGTCCAAAAGGGTTGTGGGCATTTATACCAAAAAGCATAGAAATGAGATGCACCTAAAATAAACTTTCTATAACTAATTCTCATTTCATTTGTACCATATCAACATTGTATACAGTTCAAACACTAAAATTTTCACCTATGAAAAATAGTTTATTGTTCTTCATTAAGCATCTATCTTCCCACTGTAACATAAAGGTGTTTTAATGGCCAAATACAGTGAATATTTGTAGTGCTCCTGTTACTTGCCTTCTGTTTGGTTTTTGGCATTATACAATAATCCCTCGAGATTTTTTTTTTCTTATAGGACCTGTGCTCTGGGTTCTCTATAACTCTAATATCAGAGCAACTTTTATTGCAGTATCCTTTTTTGTACATCCCCTAATCTTAGTGGTTCCTTAAAAGTTGATCATGAGCATCTTCCCACAGTACACTGTTTTATCTCTTTTATTTCTATGTCACCAGCATGATGGTAAGTCACAGATTTTGATCTCAGCTCAGCCCAGATAACTTCTCCTGGAATCTTTACCTAGATAGTCCAATGGAAATCTCATGCTGAATATTCTAGGGAAACAACTAAACAGATCCCCAAATAATTAGCTTTCCCCTTTTCCTGCTTCACCGCCAGCAAAGTTCCTCACTTCCTTCTCCCCCACAATCCACTCCATCACTCAGGCTCCAGTCCTGGGCTGTCCCCTTCCACAGCCAGCTGGTTATTCTTGTGTTAGTTCTGTCTCTTAGTTTTCAAATTCACCCCACTTTGTTTTTTCACATTGCTACCATCACCCTAGAACAGTCCAATATATGGTTTCTGAATGATGGATGAGTGAATGAATTGAACAGGAAGATAGTAAAGTAACAGAGATGACGGCACATAGCACCCTATTTGAATAGTGTTTAATATTTCAAAGTGTTTTTAGAACTTGAGGTCTCTTCATTCCACATCATGAAATGCCATTACAAAGTGGACGTTACTTGACCTTTGCTGTACATGCTTGCCTTTCTTCCCCCTCCCTCCCTTCTATGCGTTCCTTTTCCTCTCTTTCTCCCTGAAAGCTTGCTTTTCTCATGGGGTCCCGTTTTCACTTCTGCTTCCCTCGCCCCGGGCCGGGCGCCCTCCTCCCAGCACGCTGGTCAGCTCCTCCAGAGGGCGCGCAGGGCCGGTCCCCGCCCACGCCCGATCCCAAGTCCCAGGGCCCCCGGGCCGGCCCCCCGAAAAAAGGGGGGGGCGGGGCCCCCGGGCCCCGCACGCCCATGGGCCGGGGCCGGGGGCCCCGCTTCCCCCTTTTTAATATTTGCCTCCTGCGCGACACAGCTGCGGGGACAGTCGGAGACGGAGGAGACAAGATGGCGCTGCGAGTGATGCGGGGGATCGTGAACGGGGCCGCGCCCGAGCTGCCCGTGCCCACCAGCGGGGCGGGGGCGGGATCATGGGAGCAGGCGATGGCAGCGAGTCGGAACTACCTGTCCCAGCCTCGCCTCAGTGAGTATCAGAGAGCAAGATGGATCCTGCCTTCGCTCCTCAGCCCAGCCCCTTGCTCCTACTCACCTGCTTAGCCAGCGCCTGGGGGTGGGGGGTGGGGGAGGGTTTATATTTCCTTCTCGCGTCCCCCCTACTCTCCCCCGCACGTCTCTCTGTAGAAGGAGACGCGAGTGTACTTCACCTTTCCGTGCGGGAAAGCGCTGCTGCGGGAACTTCCTCCCGGGGTTGGTGGGCTCCTGGCGGCCGCTCCGCCCTCCCCGGCTCCCCGGGGCCGGGGCATTCTAGGCACTTGCTTCCTATCTCCGTGGGAAGGCCGCTTCTTGTCGCTCAGTGTTAATCTTCGCTTGCCCCTCCCTTTGGACATTTCGGGGGTCGAGGGAACGCCCCCTCCCCTCTGCGCTCCGCGGCGGGGACCTCAGGGCAGCGCCTGCCGCGGGCGGGGATGCCGAGCCCTCGCTGACGTGGTCAGGCCTTTGGTGGATGGAGGTCGGTCCGTTGCCAGAGGCAGATGCTGGGCGGAGGGGCTGTGCGACCGCCGGACACTCCGTCCCGCGGAACGCGAGAGCTGAAAAGGACCCTGCAGCTTATCTCGCCGAACGCTCTCATTTTACAGCGAGAAGCCGAAGGTTCCTGGAGGGACCGGACTCGCCGGGCTTTAGACACCTAATGATGGGCAGAGCAGGAACTAAAATAAAATCCCCGGTTTCTTCATTCTCGCAAGGCCTTTTCATACCTTTGTCTCTCCTGACCAGCTAAGCTAACCTGGTTTAGTGTAAGGCTGCCTTGGGGAAACCACACATCTTTGCTCATATTATATAACACGTGTGCACAGGCACGCTTAAGCGTTGTTGAGTATGAAAAGGCCTTGATCTACTAGGCTTAAGTGAAACTGCTCAAGAAATGGCTCTTGATTACGAAGCAGTGCAGTTGTGTAGCATCAGACCTCTTCGCAGCTTTCTTAGGACCTGGGGATGAGCCCTGGAAATAGACTCAGAAACTTGGGGAAGCACCTGATGTTCCCCCAGGTGGCAGTGCCATATTTGCACTGGTGAATTGCCAGAGTTCCTGTTTGTGGGTGGCTCCTTGGTGGAAAAGAATTGCAGATGGAGGGTTTTTCTGCTGCCTGACTGACTAATCCCATCCTGATCTGTCGCTGGGTCATGTGACAGCGCTGCAGTGTGAGGAAAGGAAAGCACTTGATTCTGTGGTTTGCCGAGATGGGCTTTTTACACTGGGAATGACCTGAATGCTTATTGGGGGTTTATATGAGCTGATATAGATGTTTCAGGAAATTGACAGATGTTGCGTTCTCATGTGGACTTTAACGATCAGTTTATACCTAACAACCACGAATTCCCTTATGAATTGCATTTGTGTGTTTTGCTTTGGGTTGAAGAGAGAGGCATTCATGATGCTTCTAGGAAAAAATTATTAGGGAGCAATAGTCAGTTTACATATAATTATTCATTTAATATCAATTCAGAGAGTATCAACTGAAATAATGTTGTTTAGAGAATTCATGATTAAGGTTGTAAGCCCTTAAGGGGAGATGAGTAGTTATCTCTGTGTTCTGTATGCCCAGCCAGTGACTGAAGAACTTGTGCAGAGGAGAGTTCTCCTGACAAAAGTGTGGCAACGTAATTCTTAAAACTGAACCTTTAGTTTTAGAGGTCAGGAATCCTATTTGTATCCTCAGTGGCTAGCACAGTGCTTGATACATAGAAGTACTTACCCTGTCTTGTACTTTGTTGTTTAACTTGCATTTAAACCCCTTGTTCTAATAGTTTAGTGGATAGATTCTTAACCTGGATGGAATTAGGTAGAGTAGGGAGTTGGGATACTTGGTTGAGTTGAATTTCCCTCTGTGTCTGGTTTATTCTAAAAAGCATAAATGATATCATACTTAGGATAACATTTGCAAAATATCTTTTTTTCTGTATTACCACATTCTTGATTCTAGTTAACAATTTTAATTGCTTGTGAATACTGATTAATTTTTTCTAATTAATGATGATATGTTCAGTGATATGGCATAGTAATGTGCTTTTTAAAGGAAGGAATGGAGTAATATTAGCAATTACACTGTGCAAACTGGGTCCTGTTTTAAAACAATTTCAGGATTGTGGGGTTGTTAACAAGAAATGGAAAACGACGTGCAGGATTGATATAATCTTGAGCACTTCAGTTGAATTTCTAAAGTCGGAAAGGAAACCTGATTTTCTTTTAAACTTTGAGCAAGGTTCAATAACAGCTTTTGGAAGCGAAACATTTTTAGATAATCTCTACTGTTCTTGAGACCCTAGCTAGGTTAACTTACCTTATGTTTCTTACATCATAAAGCAGAGCTAGCCCCAGGCAGGTCAAATAAAGGAATCATTGGCCTGCTTTTTTCTAGAACCTCTCCCTCAATGCCCACTGCTCAGGGTGTGGGTATAGACCCTTGCACAATGGAAGATGATTGCTCTGGATTTTTGATTTGGTAATAAGGTGGAGGCTGAAGGACTAGGCTGTGAATTGTGCAATGGCTGTGGATTTTCTCTTTACAAATTTCACAATCATTAAGTGGTGTTAGTAGTGTTGAATAATCTCATATCCTGCAGGAGAAAGAGGATGTCATTTGGCAAAACCTGCTTCTTAAAAACCTTTGTAGACTTTGGTTTTAAATGTTACCCATAAATATATATTGCCTGCTTGATAGTTCCAAATCAGAAATGTGACTTGTTGGTTGTAAAATGTGTTTGGTATCCTATATAATAAAAGGCTAATATGCAAATTGTCCCCTCAACCAGGAGTTCAACTGGGAGTTTAACCAGGGGGCAGGGCTGGCAGGCCAACCACCCGCGAGCGTGTCTCCCGCCCCCCCCCCACCTGGTCCAATGGGCCTGGATCGGGGTGGGCTGGCCGGACCCCACCCGTGCATGAATTCATGCACCAGACCTCTAGTATAATGTAAACATATATCTGCTGTGTTGTCAGGAGTTGTGATCATCCCTGCAGACCCAAATTCTTGTTCATTTGGACATTTTCAAGAGAAGAATGGCCATTATTTTGGTAAATAGAAATGTCCATGTAATCTGTGAATGGGTTTTTACTTTTTTGAAGAGCAGGTAATATCTTTGGCAGCCCTACTCTAAACTGTTATCTCTGCTTTGGACTGTTAATGATAATGGTGAGAAAAGCTAGAAATATTTTGAGAGATAAAAGGTAGTGCTTGATAGCATTTTCTCTGCTTGTTTTTTTTTTCCTTCTTTTTTTGGAAATAGTTTTAATATTATGGGAAAGAACTATAGTTTGTATATAAACTGTCTTCTAGTATTTATTTGTAGTCCAAGTGATTGGAACTGTGTCATCTCCATATTTTTTAATTATACTAGAGACTGAGTTCAGAAATCTTATAGGGTCATAGGGTACCAAC
This sequence comes from Myotis lucifugus, assembly GCF_000147115.1. Taxonomy (NCBI): domain Eukaryota; kingdom Metazoa; phylum Chordata; class Mammalia; order Chiroptera; family Vespertilionidae; genus Myotis; species Myotis lucifugus. The sequence continues at coordinate 126,754 of NW_005871515.1, forward strand.
TTTACAATTAGGAAAACAACAATATACAAAACAAAACCACTTTTAATCCCGGCTTTCCAATTTACTAACAAATTTCTCAGAGCCTTAGTTTAAGTGTAGAGTGGGTGTTTCAACCTTGCCTACCTCCCAGCATTTTGGGGAGCTGAAATAAGGCAACTTTCCTAAAGAGGCTCTGTAAAAGTTTAATGTATTTTCCACGTTTTTTTTTGGTAATGTTTTTTATTTAGTTTGGGTTATAACACTTACTAGTTTACTTTGGTATGTCAGTTTAATTTAAACCAAGCATGTTGCTTAACCTCTGATTTGTATCTGAAGTTGTCTCCTCTTGTTTTTCATGTTTTCCAGTGAGGGAAAACTGCTGAAGCGTCTCCATTAGGTTCTTTCCTCTGCTTAAACTCTCCAGTGGCTACACTCCATTGAAGACAGATTGTTGTCCAGTAATGACAAAATGTGAATATAAAGGGAATCATTGGCCAGTGCGTTAAATAGTAAAAATAACTTATTTTTTTAATAGCTAAAGATGCAGACTCATGAAATTATTTTGAGTGATATAGCTACATAAGTCTTGCAAATAATTATGATTGTACCAGACCACAAAAACACAAAAACAATTCAGCTTTATAGTTTGAGCTGCAGGTCAGAGTTAAAGAACAAATGACTCTGGAACCAGACCATATAAGTTCAGGTCCTTGGGCAAGTTACTTAACTTCTGAGAGTCATTTTTCTCTTCTAAAACTTGGAATAATCGTTAACTCATAGACCTGTTATGGAGATTAAATAAGAATTTCTTATAAGTAGTTATTGGTGTTGGTGTTAATGAATTCGAATGGTTACTGGCTTTGTAAAAGACTACATAGTATGTAAAGTACAGCATAGGGAATATAGTCAATAATGTTGTAATAACTATTGTATGGTGGATACTGGAAATACATGATTCTGTACTGTGCACCTGAAACTAATAAAAATATTGATGTAAACTATAATTGAAAAATTAAAAATTTATTGCAAATTTAGAGAATCTTGATGAAGTAGAACCTTGTCTTATGTAGAAGTCAGCTTTGTTCACTGTTTCCAGGAAAAGCAATGACTAGTGGGGTTTTTTTGGTCATGCTTTTGCTCGTGACTGGCAAAACTTCATAATTTTGAATGAGCTTGAATTAAAACATGAGATTCTGAAACGTTGTTGTAGAGGTTAGAAATTTAAAGGAGATGCAAATCTTGTTCAAAAGGTAAAGAGACTTTCAGAATCTGAAGGGTTTTATTGATGTTACATTTGCCTATAAATCTCAAACTAGATCATGCCTCCTAACCAGCCCGCTCCTTTCATCCCCAACTGTTTAGGTAAAAGTTTTGAAAAGGTCTCTGTTTCTGTATTTTTTAAAACTGGGTTCTAAGATAACATGTTTCTAAGGTAGCTAGCTCACTTTGCATTTCCACAAAGCAATTTTAGAAGTCATTGATAGAATGTTTGGACTCTTAAAATGAGAACAATGAATAATTTTTTAGGGTTAGGAATTACTTTTAAGGGTATTAGATTATTTTTAAACGATGGAGTGGATTTTTATAAAAGTAGCAGAAAATAGGACATTTGGGGTCTTTCTAATAATTTTTGAGGAATGACTTACTCTTTTACATTACCATCCACTCGAGTAACTTAACTTTTTAAATTTGTGACTTGCCTTTTTCTACAGTTAAAAAAAAAAGTCATTTTGGAGCCCTGGTGAAATAATTACAATTACAGATGTACTCAAGCAAATATTTGGTGTCGGGATTTAAATGTCCTGTGAGTATGAAAGCCGAGGGGCGTGGTAGTGCTTGCCATGTTTCTGCCTGGGCACTGCTTCCTGGCGGAAGACACTGTGTTTTTGAGTTCTGGAGCCCCTTGGGTGAACAGACTGGTTATTAAATGGTTTCCTCGTTCTTGGGAGTCTACATCTGTGCCAGAAATCTCTGCGAGACTCGATAAGGAATCAAGCAAGTGAAAAGTTCCCAGTTGGTTGACAGCTTCTTAGAAATTATTTTATGCCGTGTACTAAGTCTTCTTCATACATTGATTTTATTTGTGTTTTTTTCCAGCCGTTCTGACTATACATTTAGTTAATTCTGATACAAGACTTACTCTCTCTGGAGTGTTCTGTTTTACACCTAATTCCAATTACACTTGGCAAGTTGTGTGAGGTGTGATATGGTTGAAGGATAGCTACCCTGGGATTAGCTACCTTACAGACAGACTGGCACTTTATTCCAAGGGCATAATTTCCAGTGGAAAATATAAGCCTCTAAACTGACAGTAACATTTGACTTTTTTTTTTTTAAGGATATTTACCTTATTTGACCCTCTGGCCTTTCATTCCATTGCCCACTCCCTCCTTAATAAAGCAATTTTCCCATAGTTTCTAAGATACCATTTAATGATAGCTTTTTATCTTAATACTACATTTTCTCAGATTTCCTTTGTGAGTTTTGTCGATTGTTAGTATTCCCTTCCCCTTCCTTGTCTACTTTGGTAAGTGCCACCTCCTGTACAAAGTTTTCCTTTTCAAGGTGAGAATGACAGCTAGGTTTTTCCTGTGCTTCCACAAGCCCTCTGCACATCTGTTAGAGTTCTTAACTCCCCCCTTCTCCATATAAAACTGAACTCTTGAGGGAAATCTGTTCCTCTGTGCCCTTTTTGTTTTTATGTCCTGGGTTCTTAAAATACTGTGATTTATAGTAAGGATTCAAGATGTTTTTGGTTGGATGTGGGTAGATTATGAAAAGTACAGGCACAGGCATATTTAATTTTAAATTCAATAAAAATTTTTGTAACTGTTTGCTCCATATTGTAATAGGTGTGATAAAGTGGAGAGAGGTTTTCGTGTAATCCCAGAGAGATAATTTAGGCTGTTGTTCTATTTGACTAAAGTGGGCTCTTCTGTTTTTCTTTCCAGCATACAAGACAGTATCAGGAGTCAATGGTCCACTAGTGATCTTGGATCATGTTAAGGTAATATACCACCATCATTGTTTACCATTTATGAAGTTTAAAACATGGCATTAAGTCCTGTTTAAGAATGCTTTAAGTTTTATGTTATGATTTTTAAGCCATTCCTTGGTCTGAATGTCAGTGCTATATAGGAGCCAAGAGTTTTAGATAAAAATAAGAAGACTGGATTCTAGTACTGGCTATACTGTGGATTCTGTTTGTGACCGAGGGTCTTTTGTCTGCAGAATTTAAAAAAAAAACAATTTTTTTTGTCGCTCCTACCTCACAGATAGGTTTTATAGAAAATTATAAAACTGTTGAAAGACATAAAAGAAAACCTAAAGTGTAGATTCCATGTTCATGAATGACAGAATAGCAAAGATGTTGATTTTCCCCAGGTAACAAAATCAGTTAGAGATAGAGTAATTAGGAATAGAAATTTGGTGCAGGAGTAAGCAAGTATATCAGTGGAGCAAAATTAAGAAGTTGCCTCACACAAGAGAATTGGACTTGGTAAATAGAAAAGGCTACAATACAAGCCAGTGGGAGACATTTTGTGCTACTCAGTATTATTAGGGCATTTGGCTTCTTATATGCAAAAGAATAAAAATGAGAAAGGTAAAATTACATAGCAAAAATAAATCCAGATGGATTAAAGGCCTGAACATGAAAAACCTATTTTAGAAGACAGTACAGAAGACCATTTTAATGACTTCTCAACAGTACACAAAAGGTACAAATTATAAAGGAAAACAAATTATTTTATTCCATAAAAAGTTTTAAAACTTCATGTGATAAGATACCATAAACAAAATTAAAAGGTAAGAGACTGACTTGGAACAGATATTTGCAAAAAGGTTAGTATCCAGAATCTATAAAACTCTTAAAAATAAATAAGAAAAAGCAGATCCAGTTGAAAAGTGAGGAAAAGATAGTAATAAGCCAGTCATAGGAAATAAAGTCTGAATTGTAACTAAACATGAAAAGATGCTCAATATTAGTAGAATCAGAAAAATGCAATTTGGAAAGATGCTATTTTTTACTTTATTAAATGGCAAAAATTAATGTTTAATAGTAATTATATAAGCTAGCAGAGTTGTAGGGAAAATATACTTTTGTATACTGCTAGGGAGATTGTAAATTAATATAGTTCTTTGCAGAGTAATTTGGCAGAAAATGGGCACAGCCTGTAGCCCACCACTGAGTAATCAAATACCTTAGGGCAGTGGTTCTCAACCTTCCTAATGCCGTGACCCTTTAATACAGTTCCTCATGTTGTGGTGACCCCCAACCATAAAATTTTTTGTTGCTACTTCATAACTGTAATTTTGCTACTGTTATGAATTGTAATGTAAATATCTGATATGCAGGATGTATTTTCATTGTTACAAATTGAACATAATTAAAGCATAGTGATTAATCACAAAAACAATATGTAATAAAATATATGTGTTTTCCGATGGTCTTAGGCGACCCCTGTGAAAGGGTCGTTCGACCCCCAAAGGGGTCTCGACCCACAGGTTGAGAACCGCTGCCTTAGGGGAACTCAGGCACACTTGCATGAAGAGCACATGGGAGAATGTTCATCCTTGAACTCCATTGGTAGAACAACTGAATAAACTATGGTGTCATTTGATTTTTTAAAAAAATCTTTATTGTTGAAAGTATTACATAGGTCCTCCTTTAATTCTAAGCTGACCATATATCCAAAATCAAGTTACAATCAATGGTCTGTCATAATTTACTTGGCAGGTGTTTTTCTTCACTTCACACAAAATAGTGGTACATCTTTCAATAGATTATGTTGACAAAATAAGGTCGGTATTACCATGACAGACCCAAATTACAATGTCAAATGAAAAAGAGGTAGAAGGTGATATATTTAGTATGTTGCCATTTATATAAATGAAACTACACTCTATTTTTAGAAACACGCATTTAAAATATTAAGAACAGATAGAAAGAATACATATCTGGTTAGGAGAATTAGATTGAGGAGGTACCGTTAATGTTACCATATTATAATAGCCACTAGATGCCCCCTGGTGGTCAGTGCGTGTCATAGAGACTGGTCGTTCCCTGTTGTTCTGCCCTTAGGGTCAATTTGCATATTACCTTTTTATTATATAGGATTATTACTTAATTGCATTTTATCCCCCTGCCTCCAGTGCATGCAGGAGATTACACACACATCCCAGATTATACACACAACAAACATCACTTCTGAGTAGGGGGAACATGGTTATTTGTAAGTTCTGTACCTTTCTATAGTCTCAAAACTTTAAAATATACACAGAAGAAAATAACTTAATTGCTGTGTTTTCACAAATTTATGTATCTTATGCTGGTTTGCCAATGTGTATACCAGTGATTGGCGTTTTAAGGACATAAACTGCTTGAGGATGTCATCAACTCTTGGGTGTACCTTTGTGTGTCAGGGAGGTGTGGGATTGCGTATGGATACATGCTATGATGGAGATAGAGCACATGGTGTATTTTGGAGTTTTTAACCCTACCCCTAAATCTAACTTTAACCTCTAACCCTATAGTTAGTTATCGATCCTTTATTTTTTTCTATTTAGTTTCCCAGATATGCTGAGATTGTTCACTTGACATTACCAGATGGCACGAAGAGAAGTGGGCAAGTTCTAGAAGTTAGTGGTTCCAAAGCAGTGGTTCAGGTAAGCATAATTTTAATAACTGGCTAGTTGAACTTTCTCCTAATCACAAAAATGTAAGGAACACTGCATGTTTTTTCTAGTTATTGAATAAGTATGTCTGTGGAGGAAAAAACTATTTTTGCATGTTTTCTTGTCAGATGTCAGCCACTTATATCCTAGATTCTAGCCCAATAGCTTTATTGGTAAAATGGCTTTTTTTTTTTAATGGATAAAATGAAGCAGATAATCACATAGAAGGAGAGAGAAGAAAAGCAGAATTCACAGCTTATGGAATGAAACCAAAACAGAATCTGAGTCTGTTTCTTTAAATTGTCTCCTATAATTCCTAGTTTTTAATGTTACTGCTTACGGTAAATGCATTTTTCCCCAAACAACATGTTCCCCTAAAAAGTAATCTAGAGCAAGGGTCAGCAAAATTTTTGTAAAGGGCCAGATACTTTTTAGGGTTTGTGGAGCCACCTAAGGTCTTTGATGCATATTTTTACTCTTCTTTCTTAAAGTAAACAGTTATTTTAAAATGTAAAAAAAAATTCTTAGTTTGCTTGTAGGATTGGATGTCCTTCATGCACGACCCTTGTTCAGAGGTTGTGTTTGTGGTACTAATAATAGTGTACATTTATGTATTTGAGTTTATAAGGGCTGACAAAATTTAAATTTCTTTTACCCTCCTGATTACTTCTCTTTCTTGGTAGGTATTTGAAGGGACTTCAGGTATAGATGCCAGGAAAACATCCTGTGAGTTTACTGGGGATATTCTCCGAACACCAGTGTCTGAGGATATGCTTGGTAAGTTGATATCCTTTTCCACATGTTTCCATAAAATCTTTTTAAAAAAACGATGAATATTTGTAACATTGTCTGCCGGAAGCCAATTCCAGCATGTCTGCAGGGCTGAATCATCTGGAGATGGCTGAGGGCATTTCCCCAAACCTGAAAAGGATGCATGGGATGATTGCTTGCTGCCAGACAGCTAAGGGCATCTCAATCTACATGTTACTGCCTCCTACTTTCCAAACACCTGAACAGCCGTAGGCAAATTCCCCCAATCTGACAATGCTTTTGTATACAAACCCTGGCCTTTGATGTATATCTACCTTGACTTAGGACAAATTGTTTTCATAAATAGCAAGGGGTCCTGAGACAAGGAGAACTTAGTTCCTTTAGCTAAGCTCCTCTGGCCCCTCAAATGCCTCTCAAAATTAAGTTTCGTCTCTGGACTCTTATTTAATTTACGCACAGCGGCTTCTCCAGGTTCCTGAACCCTTCTAGATGCTGGATTAAGACCACCGGTGTTAATTGTCCACTTGTACTGTCCTATTGTTTTACAGGTCGGGTATTCAATGGATCAGGAAAACCTATCGACAGAGGTCCTGTTGTACTGGCTGAAGACTTCCTTGACATCATGGGTAAGGACAGTAAATGGGATTCTGTGTTTTGTGGAAAATAGCCTATATCTGTCTAGCTTATATCTTCGCCAGATAGTGATCTTATGTGGTACTTTAAGTTGATAACCCACTTGCTCCATAATTAATTACTTATTATTTAATAAATTTATTTTTTCCTAGAGGTAATATTTTATATAAGTATCTTAATATATTATTAGGGTATATTAGGAATGTAAATAATAGAGTCATGGCTTTGAGGCTTGCTCTCTTATTTGCTATACCTCTATTTCACTTTAAGAACTTGAGTTCCACTATCAATATTTCATGAGTCTAAGCAAGACTAATGGAAAAAATTATCTAAACAGTTTTAGATTTCAGAAAATAACTGATATTTTAAGAGTAGAAAGAAATGCTTTATATGTTTTAGTCTTCTTGCACAGACATATTAAAATGTTCCCTTTTGGAAATTCACTAGGCCAGCCAATCAATCCTCAGTGTCGAATCTACCCAGAGGAGATGATTCAGACCGGCATCTCGGCCATAGATGGCATGAACAGTATTGCTAGGGGGCAGAAAATTCCTATCTTCTCTGCTGCTGGCTTACCACACAATGAGGTGAGAACTAGGGTCTATTTGATATGAAATTTAACAAGGAAGAATTCCTAAATGCTTGACATTAGTGAGAAACCAAAGGAGTTTCAATATTGATCTCCAGTGTTACTGTTTATATAATCCAGTTACATTGGATCTTTATCCATACACTAGAGGTCCGGTGCACGAATTTGTGCACGAGATGGGGATGGGGCTGGCCTGGGGATGGGGCTGGCCAGGGGGAGGGGCCGTGGATGGTTGGCAGGCTGGTTGAACCTCCCGGTGGAAGGGACTATTTGCATATTAGCCTTTTATTATATAGGATGATAGCTCTCTTTTTACTTATTCTTAGGAATTTTTGCATGCAAAGTGCAAAATAGTTTTATTGGATAAAGTCCTTTAAAACAGCGGTCACCAACTGGTGGTCCGCAGACCACTGGTGTTCCGTGAGGTCCGAAAGGTTGGCGACTGCTGCTTTAAAACATTCCAATTTTATTTATAATTAAAATTTCAAAAAGTTTAGGATAAAGGTTACTTTGTTTTAGCAATGTGGTTTAGATTTCAACTCAGTGCTTTTGTACTCCTCATCAGATTGCAGCTCAGATCTGTCGCCAGGCTGGTTTGGTAAAGAAATCCAAAGATGTAGTGGACTACAGTGAGGAAAATTTTGCAATTGTATTTGCTGCTATGGGTGTAAGTATAAATATTTGCTGGTTTAGTATGAAATATAAAATGAATTGCTTATGTTACTAGAATAGTGTAGAAATTACACATGTATCATTGAATTTATCTCTAGGTAAAGAAGTTGCAAACTAAGGATTAAAATTTGGCATTTGACTATGAAATGTAAGAATAATTTTCTTTGTGCCCAAAGTAGGCTGTTTACTCTGTTGGCTTTTGTGAAAAATATGTGTGAGTACTTGACAACTTTAAAAGAAGGAACACTGCAGATCTATAGCTTAGCCTTCATCAGAAATACATAGTATTGAGAATTTTCTTCTCCCAGCACTGATGAAGTCATTACTATTTAGGTAAACATGGAAACTGCCCGGTTCTTCAAATCTGACTTTGAAGAAAATGGCTCCATGGACAACGTCTGCCTCTTTTTGAACTTGGCTAATGACCCTACGTAAGTAAATAGAGCTGTTTCTTTCTGTTCACCCAGGCTTCAGGTCCAAATGCTACCTAAGACTAGGGAGGAAAAGGTGTTATGAAGCAGCATGGACTTAAGAAGGAGATAACTCTATCTAAATTCCAGTTGTACTTCTTGGTAGTTATTTGGCTTTGGGCAAATCATGAAGGCTCTGAAGGTCAGTTTCCTCTTCCAGAAAATGTGACAAATAATACTTGTTTCACTGGGTTATTGTGTTTATTAAATGAGATAATCTGTATAAATTACCTAGTACACAATTTGTACTCAATGAATGATCTTTTCCTCTTAACTGAGAAATCTGGACCCTGTTTCTCCTTTCTTCCCTCCCTCTCTCTCCCTCTCCCCCCTCTCTCTTCTTTCTCTTTCTGTTTTGAGAACTATGTAGTTCTGAGAAATTATAAAATAACCGATTTAACTTTGTAGAAGTAATTATTATTATTATGTAAATACATAAAGTAACTGCTTTACTTAACTTTTACAATAATAATAGCTTTACCCTCCTCAATTTATTTAAAACTTTTAGGGGGAGATTGTACTATTATTTCCAGAATCTCATTTCTTTTGTTTTTGGCCTTTTTGTTTGAGTGACATAGGACTTAATGTTCCATTTCAGTATTGAACGAATTATCACTCCTCGCTTGGCTCTAACCACAGCTGAATTTCTGGCCTATCAGTGTGAGAAACATGTATTGGTTATCCTAACAGACATGAGCTCTTATGCTGAAGCACTTCGAGAGGTAACTTTTTTCTAAATTAAAATGGCTTCATTTCCAGGGGTATCTTGTCCCTTTGCAAGTTTTCATTTTTCTTTCATCATGTTTTTATTTTTTTTAAATATATTTTTATTTATTTCAGAGAGGAAGGGAGAGGGAGAGAGAGATAGAAACATCAGTGATGAGAGAGAATCATTGATCGGCTGCCTCCTGCACACCTGCCACTGGGGATGGAGCCCACAACCCAGGCATGTGCCCTTGACCGGAATCGAACCCAGGACCCCTCAGTCCACAGGCTCTATCCACTGAGCCAAACCAGCTAGGGCTTTCATCATGTTTTTAAAACATATATCTGTCACTTCAGTTGAAATGATTAGATGATAAGATTTAAATTATTAGCCTATTTATCATTCTGTCACTGTCTCCATGAATTAAGACTTGATTCTAAGAGAGAGTAAATGGTAAATGATGCAAGTTCTTTATATTACTCTCCCAGGAAGTTCTGTCTCTGTCCAGACTGTCAGTTTTTAACGTTTTCCAGAATTTTATTCTTAATGATGTTACTATTTGAATAGATAAAGTCCATATTCTGGCAGCACCCTTTTCAGGACCTTTTCCTTCAGAAAACTCAGTGTTTAATTAGGACAATATTAAGATTTTTGCGTTATCACCAGAAATTTAGGGTGTTTGTTCTAATGCAAGTTACTCAAATGTTGAGTGAGGTACTCTTTTAAGCATGTAAAAAGTTTTTTAAAATTCCCTGAGATCCATCACCAAATCTCACTCTGCTACCAAGGTTTTTTAGTGGAGGACTCCCCGCCCCCGATACCCATCGTAAACCAATACCTTTTCTAAAATGAGCTATTAGAAAGTGAAATTTTAAAATACATAATTTATAAACCCAGATTTATTTTATTAGATTCAACAGACATAAAATTATTCTGTTAAATTGCCATTGAAGTTTTCTAAATGCTTATCTTATTTTCTCATTGCACATTGATAAGAGCTGGTCTGCAGACCATACTTTGAGTGACGTTGCTATAGCACGCTCTTTTGAAGGAAGCACTTAAACTTGGCCTTAATGTTTTGGGTTTTTAGTGGTTGTAGATTAATAGGTACACCTATATTCTAGTATGCATGTCTCTAAGAGAAAGACCATTTGTTATTAATCTTATTTTGTGCAGTGAATGGACTCCTGGCTTTGTGATTTTGGGAAATTATTTATCTGACCTTTGGTTCTAACTACAAATTGACATTAACAATAACAACATTACCTTCCTCATAGGGTTGTTGTGAGGATTAAGTAATGAATGTAAAGTATAAAGTACATCAGATGACTCCTGGTGTAGATTTCCTTCTCTTTTGACCTTTTTGGGTTTAGCTTACATATATATGGCAAGACCCTTGGCATAAAATAAATCTTGTGAACTAATCAATTCTCTTAGTTCTGTGGTCGGCAAACTGCGGCTCGTGAGCCACATGCGGCTCTTTGGCCCCTTGAGTGTGGCTCTACCTAAGCCTTAGGAGTACCCTAATTAAGTTAATAACAATGTACCTACCTATATAGTTTAAGTTTAAAAAATTTGGCTCTCAAAAGAAATTTCAATCATTGTACTGTTGATATTTGGCTCTGTTGACTAATGAGTTTGTCGACCACTGTCTTAGTTTTAAAATTAACTTCCTTTGGTTTATAAAATTGCAAGCTATTTCCTTCTAACAAGCTATTTGGAGATTTGGCAACATGATTTTAGTGAAAAAACGTCTGGTCCAATTGTTAGCATTTTCATTGCAGAATACTTGAAATGTGTTACTAGATTTTTCTAAGTGATCTCTTAGAGACTATTTAAAATGGAAAAGATAATATTCCAACTTTCTAAGTGTGTTCAAACAAAGCTTTGCTTTCCATATTCCATGTTGTGTGATATTCTCCTCCTTGGCTTATGTCAGGTTTCAGCGGCCAGGGAAGAGGTTCCTGGTCGACGAGGTTTCCCAGGTTACATGTATACGGATTTAGCCACAATATATGAACGTGCTGGTCGAGTGGAAGGTAGAAATGGCTCGATTACTCAGATCCCTATTCTCACCATGCCTAATGATGGTAAGTGTGTGGTTTTTGGATTATAGCAGGCCTAATGCTTGTAAGGGCTTTGATTCTAAGAGAGAAGACAATCTACCTTTTTGAGAGTGTTTATCTTCCAAGGGTTTACATTAACTAGTAATTTGTACCTAAATAAAATTTTTCATTTGAAAACTGCTCATAATTATCATTATCCTTTTGTGGAAGAAAAAGTAATTTTCTTTATAATTAGAATTTTAAATTTTCATTTACTGGATACTATTGAGTGCCTGCTATTTGTAGGACATTGGTCTGGATATAAGTAACTAAAAAAACCACTATGGTCTTTACCTAATGTAAGTTGTTTAGTCTAATTAGGTATTTTCTTATGTGTGTGCACAAATAATTTAAGGTGGCTTAAGTGTCAAAAGCACAAATAGTAAATGCCACAGACTTTAGAGACAGGTGATCACCACCAAAGGCTGATTAAAACTTAGTTTCCTTTACTCTGTGTGAAAGCACACAGTGAAATGCCTGTCTAGTGTGTGCTCAGGGTGGCTCCTGGGGCAAAGACTTTCTGCCTTTAGTTCTTTTCTCTGTTTTTAAAAGGCACTTTTGGAAGATATTTTCAGAAACAGTGAAACTCACTATATTGAAGACTGTTCTAAGTGCTTTATAAATGTTGACTAATTTGATTGTCATAGCAACTTTGAGGTAGATTCTCTAATCTGAGGCACAGGGAGGCAAAGTGATCTGTCAGAGTTGGGAAGTGATAGCCTTAGGACCCAGGCAGTCTGAATTCACAGTTTGCTTCTGCCATGAAAATTATTTGTTCCAAGAAAGTAGCTACAAATTACTTTATGTAATTTAGCAGACTTAGAAATGTCTTGACTTGTGTGACCTTTTTGGTGCTGCCTGCATCGTGTCACTTTACTTGTCTAGTGTCTCTATATTTCCCATGTTGAAATAGCTTATGAGCTAGGAATAGTCTCTCAGTATACATCCCATTGGCAATCTCTGCAAGGGAACTTTGTGTTCAAATGGATTTTTTTTTTTTTTTAATATTTTGGGGAGAGATAAATAACTAGGAGAAATAATACTTTTAAAAATATATATATTTTTATTGATTTCAGAGAGGAAGGAAGAGGGATAGAGAGATAGAAACATCAATGATGAGAGAGAATCATTGATTGGCTGCCTCCTGCACATCCCACACTGGGGATCGAGCCCATAACCTAGGCATATGCCCTGACGGGGAATTGAACCGTGACCTGGTTCATGGGTCAACACTCAACCACTGAGCCACGCCGGCCAGACAGAGAAATAGTACTTTTTATGAATGCAGCTAATTTACCTCATGTGCCAACACATAATTAACTATGCTGCAACCAAATAAATTAAACTGTCCATTTTGGTAACCTCCAGCCACATTTGGCTATTTAAATCTAAAGTCTGAAGCTGAAACCGATTTGACTCAGTGGATAGAGCATCAGCCTGCGGACTGAAGGGTCCCAGGTTCGATTCTGGTCAAGGCATGTACCTGCGTTGTGGGCACATCCCCAGTAGGAGATGTGCAGGAGGCAACTGATCGATGTTTCTCTCTCATCGATGTTTCTAACTCTCTATCTCTCTCCTTTCCTCTCTGTAAAAAATCAATAAAAAATATATTTAAAAAAATAAAAATAAATTCTAAAGTTTGATATTAGATAAATTTGAAAAACCATAAAGTTTTTCTGTTATATTAGCCACAATATTTTTGGTGCTTAGTAGCTACATTTGGCTAGTGGCTATCATATGGTACAGCATACATACAGAACTTTCCAATCATCACAGAAAATTATTTTATACTAGAGGTCTGGCACATGAAATTCGTGCACGGGTGGGGTCCCTAGGCCTTGCCTGCGATCAGGGCTCATCTTCCCCAGCTGTGTGTGGGGCGACTGGTGGGGCAATTGGGGACCCGGCGCCTCCTGTGTCCCCCACCACCCACCTCCAGTTCCTGGTTCCCCATCCAGCAATCGGAGCCTGCCAGCCGGGGGTGGGGAGGACCAAAGGGTTGTCCAGCAGGCCCCCATTGGGCGATCAGGGCCTGCGGGCTAGGGGCAGCTCCTGCGTTGAGCGTCTGCCCCCTGGTGGTCAGTGTGCATCATAGCCAACCGGTTGTTTTGCTGTCCTGTCGATTTGCATATTATGCTTTTATATAGATAGATAGATAGATAGATAGATAGATAGATAGCACAGTTTTAGGTAGTGCTGTAGGTACTGCAGATTGACATGCTGTGGGTTTGTTTATATGAGATGACACTTTAACATCAGATGTCTTCTTGTAGATATCACTCACCCCATCCCTGATTTGACTGGATATATCACAGAGGGGCAGATCTATGTGGACAGACAGCTACACAACAGACAGGTATTTGACATTTGAGTGGCGCAGTAAAGCTTACAAATCTACTCTTCAGTTACTCTTTAGTGACTTGGACTTTGCTCTTAGGAATTTTTTTTTTTTTTTAGAAAATACCACCTTAAATTGATTTTGACATGGCTGTAAACTTGTCATTTCTATGTGCAACAGATTCGCGAATAGCATTTGTTTAATGTCATTTTGTTCTAAAGATAAGATGCCGTAGGAACTTAACTCTTGTTTGTATCAATCAGCCTATGAGAAAACTAGTTTCATTATATGTCATTTTACTTCAAATCAAAGAACCCATCAATGACATTAAGAGGATTGACTACAATATCCTGGTGTGGCTCATTTCCACTTTTTCTTTATTGTGTCTTATAATGGAGTCAGTTGTCTTAAAGAATGTCTTTGGGTATTCTATTCCATAATGGTATAATCTACCAATCATATTAATAATACAAAAACAGATTTTTTTCTGTTTTTTTATTGAGTTATAATTTATTAGTTTCACATGTACCACATAATGATTCAATACATATACATATTGCAAAATGATCACCAAAATAAGTCCAGTTACCATCCATCATCATAGTTAAAAATTATTTTTCTTCTGATGAGAATTTTGAAGATCCACTCTCCTAGCTACTTTCAAATATAATACAGTGCAGGCTTTTTGTTTGGGTTTTTTTGTGTGTTTTTTTAAATCCTCACCCGAGGATATTTTTCCATTGATTTTTAGAGAGAGTGGAAGAGAGAGGGAAAGACAGAAATATTAATGTGAGAGAAACACATCAATTGGTTGCCTCTGCATGTGCACCAACCAGGGCCCAGGCCAGGGAGGAGCCTGCAACTGAGGTATGTGCCCTTGACCGGAATCAAACCCAGGACCCTTTGGTCCTCAGGCTGATGCTCCAGCCACTGAACCAAACTGGCTAGGGCTACAGTACAGTTTTATTAACTATATTCACTATGCTGTACATTACATCCCTGTGACTTGTTCATTTTATAACTGGAGATTTGTACCTTTTGACCCCCTTCATCTATTTTGTCCGCCCACCCCCACTCCCCGCCTCAGGCAACCACCGGTCTGTTCTCTATTGAAGTGAATTAGTTATGCAAATAATAATAATAATAAAACTTTAAGAGTATTTGCTTAGGATGTTTTCAATATTCAGTATTTTTGGAAGTGTCAATGAAGTACTGGTGGGGTGGTCATAATAATCTGGCCACTCAGTGTATTCATGAGCTTGGGGGTGGGGCGGGGGTTTGTTTTTAGATTCCACATATAAGTCAGATCATATGGTATTTACATTTTTCTGTTTGACTTATTTCACTTAGCATCATTATCCCTCAAGATCAATCCATGTCAAAAAAACAAGATTTCATTCTATTTTTATGGCTGAATAACCAAAAACAAATTTTTGATGGTTCTGTACTAGATCAGCTTTTAGGTGGAATTATTGTTAGTCTTATTATTTTGTATGTGATTTTGAGTCAGAGTTCAGCAGACCACTTAGGCAGATAGTGAAAATTCAGTTTTTCAATATAATCTTGTACTGTTATATAGGTTTTTGGATTTGATTCTCAAAAGAAATACTATGCCATAAAGAGTTTCATACCAGGAAAACATGTTAAAACTCACCTAGGAAACAACTGCAGCAGTTTTATGTAATTTAAGGGATAATAACGAGTTTCCAAATGCTACTTACTACAAGTACAGCTTGAATTTTGTACTAATTTTTCCCCTCCCATTCTACCCAAGATTTACCCGCCTATTAATGTGCTGCCCTCATTATCACGGTTAATGAAGTCTGCTATTGGGGAAGGTATGACCAGAAAGGATCATGCTGATGTGTCTAACCAGCTGGTATGTATATCTTCTTAATGATGGCCTTAAAGAAGTAAATGCCTTTCTTAATCTATTCTTTCTGCTGTCTTATACCTCTTGTCTTTATCCCATATCACTTTTCTTTTCCCCATCCATATAGAATTTTAGTATAGGCTTCATATGTAATATAAAAACATTCATTAGAACCAAGCAGTCTCTTTTTCATAAGGATGGATGCTGGTAACGAAGATTAAAAATCATATGCTTGAAACACTTTTTTATGCTATATAAAGTAGCTTCTAAATAAAAAACCAAGCCATAAGGCGGTTTTAAATTTTTATTAGTAATCATAATAATAATTATGGAGTATTCCTGAAAGGATTCTTTAACTTTCCTTAAAGTAGAAATGGTACACCTAATAGCACAGATGTTTTTCTTGAGTAGAACTTCAAGATGGATTACTCCATGGTATGAGTTCTGATTTTCAAATATTCTATAAGTGTAAGCTCATTGAGACATCGAGGAAGTGTATTTTTGTAGCAGTGTCTATTGCATGCCTGAAGATTCCTGTCCGGGTGAGACCTCTTTCTAATAAAGTCCTCTGATACTTTCATGAGTTTTATTTATGTGAATTGTGTTTGTAAGTAGCGTGAAATTCCTTCTGTGCTCTCTTATGAAGACAGCTAAAGCAATACACTTACACAGTCCGGATTATTATTAACATTTATACGATCTTATGTCTGTGTGTGTGAACCTTTTCTCTCTTTAGTATGCGTGCTATGCTATTGGTAAGGATGTACAAGCCATGAAAGCCGTGGTGGGAGAAGAAGCCCTTACCTCAGATGATCTTCTTTACTTGGAATTTCTGCAGAAGTTTGAGAGGAACTTCATTGCTCAGGGTAAGATGTCTCTTTTCTTACAAATATAAACAGCCTCATATATAGTTTTGAAGACCTCTTTCCCAATCTGAGAGATTTTACATTGGTATCTACATAATTTTTCTTCTGATTAGAGAAGAGGGTCTTTCAACTCTGTTGTGTCTGTACTTTGTGCTTTGGGTCCTTCCCCTCTGCCTTCAACTCTATTATCCAGTTATTGAGCTCCCCCCTTTATTTTCTCCCTTCCTTACAACTGGCTTCTATTGCACGCCTCCTTCCTCCTACCCTCTCTGCAGCCATCTTCGCCAGCTTTGGGGGTTTGGGACTTTTCTGACCCATCTGTTTTCATCTCCTTTTTTTGATATATCTTTCTGCTTCTTAATTGTTTATATTCCCAGAGGCGTAGTTGCCTGTGCTTCCCTCCCTTCTTCCTCCTCCCCTGCCAAGCTTTGGCTTGTTCCCTATGCATTGACTGAATTGCTGTGTATGATCCTTACCCTCTTTCTGAAGCCCTAATCCCACATCTTCAACTGGGACACCTTACTTATGCCACCATCCCTGAGGCTCAGCCTGGTCAGAACCAAAGTTTTTACCCAACTGACCACCTGCCTAGCAATTCCCTCTTCAGTTTCTGTCTGTCTCGGCATGACTATTGTCCTGGTTACTCAAACTCAGTGATTGGGCATTGTCCTGGGTGATGTCGAAACTACTCATCTCTGACCACTCTTTGAGTGGGACCACACTTTGAGTCTTAAGACCTAGTCCGCACCTTTGGTTTCATCGTTCCTGGTTGCAAAATGCCAGCTTTTTCAGTTTCCCTGATCCCTTATATACTATTGCCAGAGTAAATTTTATTGATTGTCCCTCTACTAAAAAGTCCAGAATGGTTTTCATTTCATAGCCTATGTAGTGGAGGGTTTTCAAGCTGCTCGGTTTGGTTTCTCCTGCCAGTCCTGCTAACACTGCTAATACTCTTCCTGACCTCAGTGGTACTTAGAACAGATGTGTAATTTGGAATAATGCATAAAGCTACGCACTAGGATTTGTACACTTTTTTTATTTATGTGTTAAGTTTTTTATTGACATTAAAATCTCCAAAATATATGAGTTTTTTAATGGATACCTTAATACCTTAAAAGTTAGAGATGAAGTTCTTCTGCTAGAGTAAAGAATCCAGAACTTCAACCACTCTGGTTTCTTAGTTAAGAAATGAGATTTATTTGCATAAGGTTGATTTCTGTTATTAAAAAGAATAACAACAACAACTTTGAAAACCATTGACCTATTCAAGTACTCAATTGGCCTTTCTAAGTATCTGTCAAATTCAGCCTCTGTTCCTGGGAAACTTTTTCTCACTCCTCTGGACACAACATGTTTTTGGTTTCCATTGCCCAAAGTATTTAGGTCCCCACCCAATTGTCAAGAAAACTCCCCTTCTCCCTCCTCCCCTTATCCCCTCCACACACCCACACGCTAGACTGCCTGCCTGCTGTCTCTAGCCCTTGGGCCTCTCTTTCCTCTGATTCAAGATGGTGCTTATTGTCTGTGGCCTCATTTCCACATTCAGTCGCATCCAGTCTGGGGAGACCTAACTGCTCTGCGTCTCTTCTTTTTTATACTTCATGCTTCCAGTGCTGGTCATATAACAGAATACATCCTGAATAACCTGGTAAGTTGGAAGTAGTTTGCCTTTATTCATCCAATCTCAATTTTTTATAAGGTCCTTATGAAAACCGCACTGTCTTTGAGACTTTGGACATTGGCTGGCAGCTGCTCCGAATTTTCCCCAAAGAAATGCTGAAGAGAATCCCTCAGAGCACCCTGAGCGAGTTCTACCCTCGGGACTCCGCAAAGCACTAGCTGCCGTCTCATCGTTGGCTCAATACCCTTGTGTAATACTGGTTCCGTTTATTGATTCCTTTCGCACTTGCCCATCCCCACTTTGTGTTGGAGTTTACCGTGTTACCCTGTAATTAAAGACAAAGAATAGGTGACATATTGTGCCAGTGTTGCAATGTCTTAAACTGCTAACAGACTTTAAAATATTCCCTGCTCAGAAAACTTGGATCTTCAATGCTTTGTTTAAAGTAGCTGCAGGGATGGAGGCGAAGTTTTCTTACTCATGTGTATTTGTAAATAGTGGGATAGTTGCCTAGTAATGTCCTCATTATTTGAGTCTCTCAGACCTTCCTTCTCCACCTCTTGAGAGTATCACTATCTGAAGCTATAATGCTTTGATCTCCAAATTGGGCAGGATCAGGACTAAAAGAAGCCTCTGCTTAGAAGAGCCCAGAGCTCTCTCCTGAGCATTGTGTTTGGATTGTGGTTTACCACTAGGTCTGTGCTGCTGTTCTAAGCAGATGGTTTTTACTGTCCACCTGCTCTTTCCTATTTAATGAATAGATTAGAAAAGGAGTTGGGACTCCTGTGTGTTCATGTGCTCTCTCCCTCTGAGTAGCACACAATCTTGCAGCATTTGCACAGCTGGCATTGATCGGATAGCAGTGAGATGCCTTGTCTTGATGATCCTTACTGGGTTGTCATGCAGAGGAATCATAATTAAAATAACCAGTATAGTTATTGCTTGGAAAGAGTTGGAGGTACAGCAAAAATAAAGAAAAGAAAAACCTACACCCATGCTACATTCGGACATGCTAACAAGTGGTGTAATTTTCTAAAGTGTTTGCCAGATGCTGAGGACATGGTGTGGGAGAAAGCTCTCCTGTGTAGGGACATGTTAAACTGTTAGAGAACAGCCTTTGGAAAACCCCTATTTGGTCCTGCTTTCTGACCTATCTCTGCCTCTTCAGGGTAATCTTGTGGCACAAGTGATAGCATTTAAAAGCTTTAGCCTTTTAACTCCTGCTCCTTCCTCTGCTGTGAGCCTGAGCTGTCTTCTATGCACTCCGCCTTGTCCACTGTGTGGTCTCTGTGTTCTTTGTTAGTTGGATGCAATAGCAACTTCTCTGTGCATTCCATCTTTCAAGTTGTGTAAAGTTCACTTTTTTCTCAGAGGTTGTATGTGGGAGAGGCAGCATGATTATATTTTAATGTAGAAAATGTGACATCTGGATATAAAATGAAAATAAATATTAAATTAAATGGAAGTGACTGAAAGTGACTTTGTGTCTTCAAATCAGAAAAATGGTGTCAATAAGCAAATATATATAACTAGAGGCCCGGTGCACAAAAATTTGTGCACTGGGGGGGGGGGTGTCCCTCAGCCCGGCCTGTGCCCTCTCGCAGTCTGGGACCCCTCGGGAGATAACGACCTGCTGGCTTAGGCCTGCTTCCGGGTGGCAGAGGGCAGGCCCAATCCCTAGGTGCAGCCCCTGGTCAGGCTCAGAGCAGGGCCGATTGGGGAGTTGGGGCGCCGCCCCATCATGCACAGAGCAGGGCGGATCGGGAGGTTGCGATGCCACCCTCAGTCACGCTCAGGGTAGGGCCGATTGGGGGGTTGGGGCACTGCCCCTTGTCACACTCAAGGCAGGGTCGATGGGGAGGTTGCGGCGCCACCCCCTGTCACGCACAGAACAGGGCCCATCAGGGGTGTTGGGGCTCCGTACCCTGTCACGCACAGAGCAGGGCCGATCAGGGGGTTGAGGAGCTCCCCCCTGTCACTCACAGAGTAGGGCTGATAGGGGAGTTGGGGCACCGCCCCCTGTCACACACAGAGCAGGACGGGTAAGGGGGTTGGAGCGCCATCCTCTATCACCCACAGAGCAGGGCCGATCAGGGGGATGGGACGCCACCGCTGTCACACTCGGGGCAGGGCCGATGGAGAGGTTATGGCTCTACCATGTCACACACAGAGCAGAGCCTGTGGGGGCGGGGGGGGAGGGGGGTTGGGGGCTGCACCCTGTCAAACACA
The DNA here is from genome assembly GCF_000147115.1 of Myotis lucifugus. Taxonomy (NCBI): domain Eukaryota; kingdom Metazoa; phylum Chordata; class Mammalia; order Chiroptera; family Vespertilionidae; genus Myotis; species Myotis lucifugus. The sequence continues at coordinate 147,282 of NW_005871515.1, forward strand.
GAGCCGCAGGGCAATCAGGGGATTGGGGAGCTCCCCCCTATCAGGCACAGAACAGGGCTGATCAGGGGGTTGGGGCGCCTTTCCCTGTCACAAACAGAGCAGGGTGGATAGGGAGGTTGCGGCCCCGCCCCTGTCACACACAGAGCCACAGGGCGATCAGGGGGTTTGGGCACTGCCCCCTGTCACGCTGATCCCGGTGCCAGGAGCCTCGCTGCTCCGCTGATCCCGGTGCTGGGAGGCATATTACCCTTTTACTATATAGAATAGAGGCCTGGTGCATGGGTGGGGGCTGGCTAGTTTGCCCTGAAGGGTGTCCTGGATCAGGGTGGGGGTCCCCACTGGGGTGCCTGGCCAGTCTGGGTGAGGGGCTGAGGGCTGCTTTCAGGCTGACTGAAGCTCCCAACCGCTCCTTTTTTTTCTCTTTTTTTATTTTATTCTGGGCCAGCTTTAGCTCTGGCTCTAGCTCTGAGGCTTCGTATCTGGTTTGTTCGATACAATGTTGCTAAAGCCTGGCTGAATGAAAGCCGGTTTCTGGGGTTTTGTTTAGCTTCTTATTTGCAACATAGTACATAGTTGCTTAGAGTTTCAGCTGAGAGGCCGGCAAGTGAGGCGGGGAACATTGGAGTCCTCCTTCACTGCAGCAAGCAAGCCTCATGTTCACTTCCAGCTGCCTGGCTGCCGGCCGCCATCTTGGCTGACAATTAATTTGCATATACTCACTGATTAGCCAATGAAAAGGGTAGCGGTCGTACGCTAATTACCATGTTTCTCTTTTATTAGTGTAGATAATACACCTCTTTGATTCACAGTTTAGAACATCATGCCCAACCCTTTGAGTTATAAGGAGCATGGCCCAGGTTTTGTACTCTCTGTTTTTCAGGCTGCCCTGTTCAAGCTCTTTTCAGTAATATCTCTTCCAACATGCTGTAGTTTGATCCAATGCTGAGAGTTGCTACAGGTGTTCTTTGGAGTTGTTTCAGACATTTTCAGGACCTCTAGAACCCATCTGCCATAAATGAAAGTGGGTGATAAATAGAAAATGAAATACATATTGAAACAAGTCCGAGCATGCTTCAAATAAAATTTTAAGTAGATGTCCAGTATATCAAGAAAACACGCTGGTTGAAGCACCAGGGTGTGGCATCATGGGGGCATCCTGTTTCTCATCTTCAGCAAGGCAGTTGTAGGAGATGGAGAGGAAAGGGCTCAGTCATGGCAAAAACTGGCCAGGCCCGTGTTCTAATCCTGGGGCTGCCACTAACTGTATGGCCTTGCTTAGTAATTTGACAAGTTTGAGTCTGTCTGCTTATGTTCCTTATAGGGTTTTTCCAAGGACTAGAGCTTTTGTCTGTGAAACACCAGAACAGCATCTGGTCCATGGTAGGTGCTCAGAATAGGCTGCTACTATTAACAAACCTTTATTAGGCAGATTGACTTATTACTCTTACATAGTATTTAGGATTAGTTGGTTAAGTAGTGTACTAAATAATTTGTTATGTTTTAGTAAAAACATTTTCTTAGTGTACCTTTTTATAACCAGTGATTAAAGCTAATTAAAGGACCCATTAAATTATGCTTTAACTAGAGGCCCGGTGGGGTCCCTCAGCCTGGCCGGTGATCGGGGCCAATTGGGCCGGAGGGTGCGGAGGGCAGGCGGGCGGCTGGCCCAGGAGAGGGACCGCGGGAGGTTGGCCAGCTGTGGGAGGTTGGCTGTGGGAACACACTGACCACCAGAGGGCAGCTCCTGTGTTGAGCATCTGCCCCCTGGTGGTCAGTGCGTGTCATAGCAACCAGTGGACTGGTCGTTTGGTCGCTTAGGCTTTTATATGTATATAGATATGAATCCTCACTGTGATCAAATATTTAAAAAAAAAATTTCAGTTGGCTTAAAGTATTTGGGAGGAGAAAAAGTATCTTCAAAGTTAAGGCTAACAGCATGACTCATGAACCATGTATTGTTGGCAGTTGACTGTCACTTCAGTTTGTGAGATTCCCTGTAAATAAAAAAATGTTTTAAGACTAATGTAGTAAATGCCGCACTAGGATGTTTCATTTTTAGCAAGTGTGGATAGTACAAGGTGTCTGAGGTCAACAAAACATTGTCTGCTTTTGGAATTTTCCAGTATACTGATAAGGGAAAGTGAGCTTAACCCAGTATTAGGGGCCAATAGAGAATAGTTCCCCCACACTAAACTAAAAATAGCATTTAGAGACAACAAAAACTTAGCAAGCCAGTTCCTGAAGGAAAATTATGTTTTGTGGGAAACCTAAGTACTAAGAAATGGGTGTTAAATATGAAAGTTATATGATGCTATATATAGAGAACTCTAAAGATTCCACCAAAAAAACTACTAAAACTGATAGATGAATTCAGTAAAGTAGCAGAATACAAAATAAATATTCAGAAATCAGCGCATTTTTATATGCCAATAACGATCTATCAGATAAATTAAAAATTCCATTTATAACTGCATCAAAAACAATAAAATACCTAGGAATACATTTAACCAAGGAGGTAAAAGACCCGTACTCGGAAAATTATAAGACATTCAAGGGAGAAATTGAAGATAAAAGTAAATGGAAGCATATTACCGTGCTCACGGATAGGAAGAATTAACGTTAAAATGTCTGTACTACCCAAAGTAACGTGTAGATTCAATGCAATCCCTATCAAAATACCAATGGCATTTTTCACAGAACTAGAACAAATAATCCTGTAATATTTTGGAACCATAAATGATTCTGAAGAGAGACAGCAACCTTGAGAAAGAAGTTAATCTGTATCCTCTGTTTCCTTGACTCTTCATTAAAGTGTCTTGAAAATTCATAACACACAAAATGAAAGTCATGTTCCTCACTCAGCTACCGTGACCTTATTCCAAACCATTTTCCAGTTTGGTGATGCACACCTACCTGCCTAGCACTCAAACCATATGGTGTCCTCAGCTGCCCCCTCATATGAAACCCTGCTGTGGCAACAGTGAGCTGGTGACCGATGTTGAGAAACAATGAGACATCTCTGCCAGTGACTCATCTAAGTCACAGGGCTTTATATTGCCAGCAAGAATGGCAAGACCTGTCTGGAAAATGTTTTCCGGCACCTGAGCAACCTAGGAATTGTTCCCTCTCTGATCAGCCCAGCACAGTTCCTTTTTAAGAGAAAAGAAAAACCTCTGCCTGTGGCAGTCCCTGAGGTGGAAGGCACAGATAAGTAAGATATGGGCCTGGCCAGTCTCCTCTGGGGGTGAGTGAGGGTCCCTAGGCAAGGATAGAACACAGCCTTTGGCTGTGAATGGCCGCTGCAAGTACTACACATAGGACGGACCACTTTTCCTGAAGGATCTCATCTCCAAACTCCAGAGCTTTGCATAAATGTAAGAAATTTATGACTTGTTCAAAGTGACATAAGGAATGGCAGAACATGAGCTGGAACCTAGGCCTTTAAACCTGGTCTAGTGGTCTTTGCATAGCATTGTGTTAATATCCAAGTTCACTCCGTAACTCGAAACAGGCAGGTGCAAATTCCAACCACTATGGAAACCAGAATTTTATGTTGTGGCTAAAAGTCCAGTCTTTTATGGGACATAATGATGTTGTGAATGTAAACAAAAGACCCCGGTGAGCTAGGGTCAAGAATTGCAGGGATCTCACCAAAAAGTGAAGATGTGGGGGGAAGGAAAGATAGGGTTGTGTGTAGACAATAGCCTCAGAATGCATCATGATTGCTTTCTAAGCAGTTGTATTCTTCATTTCCACGAGGGGGCAGCAGCTCCTGGGCAGCCTTGCATAGGCTGTACACAGCTCAGTAATGGTGATAGGCAATTTTTACTGGCGGCAGCAGCAAGGAGGTCAACAGTTCACGGAATCAAACAGTGGCGGGGTTTTGTTGTTGTTCTGTCTTTTTGAGCTACATTAGCTTGGGATCTATAAGGAAACATGCTCTAATAAAAATACACCAAAGCAAGCCAGAACTGGTGCGAAGAGCCCTGTGGAATCAGGAGATCTGGGTTAGAAGGATCAAGCAGATCCTTTGGTCAAACTCTCCAGATAACTAAAAGCCCTTTTAAGATTTGAAACGGTGATGCCCAGCTTCCAGTGCATGTGGTGCTGCCTCAGGAGGCGTCCACTCCAGGGATGGGCCTCTGGTGCTCGGAATGTTCACCAGAGGTAAATCTTGCCTCTGTGACGTCACACAGTGCTGTCCTTGGCCTGTTTCCCAGGGCTCTTCCATGCAGTAACCCTCCATTGCTTTGATGATAGTTGCCAGCTTTTCTAAGACTTCAGTCTAATTATTCCTAGTTCCCTCAACCATCCCTCATTGATGAAATGATTCACCCCTTCAGTAAGTGAATAAGATTAGGACCCAGATCCATCCTTGTAGGACAGGCGTCTTTATATTTTTGTTCTTAGAATCAAGTTCTCTGGAACTGAGGTCATGAAAACCTTGAACATGGTCTTCAGGACTGACTTTCATGGAGGCCAGGCCTCTGAGTCCAGCTTGGGTACTGGGAACCTCAGTCTGCTCTGCACTGAGACATCCTGTTCTCTGGTTCTGTTGTACTTTCCCCGGGACCTACTGTTCAGTAGCACTCATGTGTAACCTAGCACCAGGGAAGTTTCACTAATGGTTTACTTAGTAGATACTCATTGTTCTGATAAGACTCAGAAAGTACAGATAAGCACACAAAAATAAGGATTCCATAACCCTACCACTCAGAGGAAACTTCACATTTTGTTGTATAGAATCCCTTAACAGTCATGGCTTTGCCCACCTATCTTATTAAGCCAAAGCCCAAAGCAATTATGGCTTCTTTCTCCCATATCCATGTATAGACGTTAACGGGAGTCATGTCAAGAAGAGAGATGTGTAAGCTATAAACTCTTAGTACATACACTAGAAAACCGTGAACTATGTGGTTCAATCTGAGTGGTGTCAGAGTTAACACAGCTCGTGTAATAAAAGTAATTTCGAAATAAAGTTCTTTTGTTTGGATTTCTTAAACTGCAATGAAGGGCGCCATGGCCCCCTGGAAGAACTTTAAAGACCCTATCTTCTCATCAGTCCACTACTCTCATCTCAGCTGCTTGGCTCAAAGCCTTCGCGAGGGTGGAGGAATCCCATTTTCCATCATGCTTTTTCCTGCTCTTCCTCCCCTTCCCATCATGAGACCTCAGGACTGGCGTGGGGAGGCTGAGCCCTGAGGAAGTGTGAGGAGGAGACCAGGCTGATGTGTGAGCCAAGCTAGAGGCCTACCCCTCGCCCTCACTGGAAGGGAGGGGCAGGGTGAAGGCTGAAACACGTGTGCTTATTTCTGGGCCAGCTCAGGAAATAGAGCCCTAAATGCTTTGACAACTTGTGAAAATACCAGGCAGTTACTTGTGTGTTTGCCAAGGATTCTGAAAGCTACAGTCATGAGTGTGAAAGATGTTTTAAGCCAATAAAGGCTGGCCTGAAGAAATTGCATCGCAGGCTCAGGCTGCATGCCACAGTTTACAGGAAAGTCTGCTTTGACAGGTCAGGACCTGAAGCCCTGAGGTGCCCTGGGCCAGTGCAGACCATGCAGGAGCATGGCTACTACTGTGTGGGTTTTGTTCTCACTAGCAGCTTTATCAAGATACTAGAGGCCCGGTGCACAAAATTCGTGCATTGGGGGGGAGGGGGGGGGGGAGTTGTCCCTCAGCGCAGCCTGCTCCCTCTCCAATCTGGGACCCCTCGGGGGGGATGTCTGACTGCTGGTTTAGGCCCCGATCCCACAACCAGCAGTCGGGACATTTCTCACAATCTGGGAATTGCTGGGTTCCCAACCGCTTTGCCTGCCTGCCTGCCTGCCTGCCTGATTGCCCCTAACCCCCTTCTGCCTGGCCAGCCTGATCGACACCTTAACTGCTCCCCTGACAGCCCCCATCGCTCCCCAACTGCCCTCCCCCTGCCAGCCGGGTTTGCCCTCAATTTCTTTCCCCCTGGTGGGCCGGATCACCCCCAAACTGCCCCTCCCCTTGTGGGCCCTGGTTCCCCCCCAAGAGACCCTCCCCCGTCGGCCGGGTCCCCCCCAACTGCGCTCTCCCGGGGCTGAACTGGGAAACTCGTCAAATTTCCTTTCTCTTTGGAGGGCTTGTAGGTG
>NW_005871515.1:153503-155352 GCF_000147115.1 Myotis lucifugus
TGGCCCGATCACCCCCAACTGCCCTCCCCTGCTGGCCTGGTCCCCCCAAGTGACCTCTCCTGCTGCCTGGTCACCCCCAACTGCTCTCCCCTGCTGACCTGGTACCCCTCAACTGCCCTCCCCTGCCAGCCTGGTCGTCCCTAACTGCCTTCCCCTGCAGGCCCGGTTGCCCCCAACTGCCTTCCCCTGCAGGCCCGGTTGCCCCAACTGCTCTCCCCTGCTGCCTGGTCTCCCCCACTGCCCTCCCCTGCAGACCTGGTTGCCCCCACTGCCCACCCCTGCTGACCTGGTCACCCCTAACTGCCCTCTGCAGGCCTGGTCGCCCCTAACTGCCCTCCCCTCAGGCCTGGTTGCCCCCAACTGCACTCTCCTGCCGGCCATCTTGTGGCAACCATCTTTGTGCGAGGGTGTGGTGGTCAATTTGCATATCACCTCTATTATATAGGATAACTCACCATACACGTCATCCATTTAAAATGTGCTATTTAACATTTTTGTATAGTCACAGTTGTGCAATCATCACCACAATCAGTTTTATAACATTTTGATATTCCCTCCCCCCTGCCAAAATCCTATACCCCAATTTCTCCCAACCCTATCAGTCCTAGGAAACCACTAGCCTATCTGTCCCTATGGATTTGCCAATTCTGAACATTTCATATACATGGAATTATAATATACCAGAGCCCTGGTGCACCAGTGGGGTCCCTTGGCCTGGCCTGCAGGATTGGGCCAAAACTGGCTCTCCAACATCCCCCGGGAGGTCCCGGAGGGTGCAGGCCAGGCTGAGGGACCCCACAGGTGCATGATCGGGGCTGGGGAGAGACATGGGAGGTTGGCCAGCCGGGGAGGGACTGCAGGAGGGTTCCAGGGCATGTCTGGCACATCTAGTTCAGTCCCAATTGGCCAGACTCCAGCAGCAAGCTAACCTACCAGTTGGAGCGTCTGACCCCTGGTGGTCAGTGTATGTCATAGCAACTGGTCAACCAGTCAACTGTCTGCCCCCTGGTGGTGAGTGCACATCATAGCAAGTGGTTGAGTGGCCTTAGCATATCATTAGCATATTACGCTTTGATTGCTTGAATGGCTGAGCAGTCTACCAGACATTTAGCATATTAGGCTTTTATTATATAGGATGGTCCTCTGTCTTTGTGACTGCTTCTTTTTTGTTGTTGTTGTTTTGTTAACCCGCACCTGAGGATATTTTTTCCATTGATTTTTTTTAAGAGAGCGTGGAAGGAGAGAGAGACATTGATGTGAGAGACATCAATTGGTTGCGATTGGTTGCCTCCTGACTGGGGCTGGGGATTGAAGCTGCAACCCAGGTACATGCCCTTGACCGGGAATCGAACCCACAACTTTTTGGTCCCAGGGCCGGCACTCTAACCACTTAGCCAAACCAGCCAGGGCATGACTGCTGCTTTTATTTAGCCTAGTGTTTTCAAGGCTCGTCCATGTCAAAGCATGTATCGTGTTTCATATCTTCTTACCACTGAGTAATATTCCAGTGTATGGCTATACTACATTTAGTTTATCCTTTAATTTGGTTGATGGACATTTGGGTTGTTTTCGCTTTGAGGCTATTGCAAATAATACTTCTATGAACATTTATGTACAAGTTGTTATGTTTCACTTCTCCTGAGTATATACCTACTAGTGGGATTGCTGGGACATATGGTAACTCTATGGTTAACCTTTTGAGGAACCACCAAGCTACCAAAGCAGCTGTATCCTTTTTCATTCCCACCAGCGGTGTGTGAGGGTAGGTTTCTTAATGCCAAAGAATTTGGTTTGCTTGGGTAATGACTGACTTATAGAACTCTTATTAGCTGTGCTTTTAAAGGTATAC
>NW_005871515.1:155560-160343 GCF_000147115.1 Myotis lucifugus
AGACTAAGTGCTTTGATACAGTTGAAACTAAAGATACATAAATTTTGCACCCTGCCTTTTTACTTAATTGAATGGGAAGCTGCACTTAAGCATTCAAACAATTTAGTGACTATACAGTACTTTATAAATATACCGTAATTCCTCTATTGTTTAACATTTAGGGTATGTTCAACTTTTCACTTCTGCTGTGAAGATATGTATAGTTGACATATATTTTTCTGTATTTTGAGATACTTAAGAGATTCCCAAAAGTATAGACGGAGAACATGAACACTCACTCCCAACACTCTTGACTTATATTGGCAAGCTGCTTTTATTTATTTATTGTTTAAAATATGTTTTTGTTGATTTCAGAGAGGAAGGGAGAAAGAGAGAGAAAAACATCAATGATGAGAGAGAATCATTGATTGGCTGCTTTCTGCAGGAGTGAGCCTCAACCCGGGCAGTGCCCTGACCAGGAATTGAACCATGACCTCCTGGTTCATAGGTCAATGTTCAGCCGCTGAGCCACATGGCAAACTGCTTTTAAAAAATACTCATGACACTTATGGTCCCCCCATCAGTGTATGAGTGTTCATTTCACTGTGTCCTCATTAGCACTGGGTGTTCTTTCTTGTTAAAAATAAAATAAAATAAAAAGCAAAACCTTAATTTCAAGAAAACCTTTCTATTATAGTAACATAGAAAATTGCACAAGTCATTCATGCTTAGCTTGATGGATTTTCATAAAGTGAACACGCCTGTGGGACCAGACCCAACTCATTAGAACATCTTCAGCCCCTCAGAAGCTACCATCATGCCCTCTTCCAGGGACCAACTGCTCCCGGGTAAGACCAGAGGGGGAAAGGCCTTGCTCACTTAATGCATTAAAATGTATCCACATTTCCAACCCTTTAGCCATTTGTGTTTGTTTTGGAAATCCTGGGCCTATATTTTGCAAAGATAGGTTTCTTTATTTCAGGGTCCCAGTTGGGTGGGAAAAGAGGGAGACCATGTGATTTCTAAATTCCCGGATCCCAGGTTCGCCCTGGGAGTGTGCATGCTTGTGCTCAGTCTCCCTCTTGGGAGTATGGTGGGACTTCTTTCTTACTATCTTGCTTAGGCAACCAAGGGCTTTTTTCCTCCCCCAGTTTTTTGAGATATAATTGATGTATATAACTATATAATAAAAGCGTAATATGCTAAGTGTCCGACCGATTGTTCAACTGCTATGATGCATACTGACCACCAGGGGGCAGACGCTCCAACCAGTAGGTTAGCTTGCTGCTGGGGTCCGGCCAATCGGGACTGGGCAAGAGGGCCGGACACACCCTGGAGCCCTCCCATAGTCCCTCCCTGGCTGGCTGGCCAACCTCCTGCAGTCTCTCCCTGGCATGCTGGCCCCCATTGGCCTGATCGGGACTGGGCGAGAGGGGCCCGATTTGCCCCAATTGCCAGCCAGGCTGAGGGACCCCACCTGTGCATGAATTTGTGCACCGGGCCTCTAGTAGGCATATAACATTGTATAAGTTTAAGGTGTACAGCATAATGATTTGATATATGCATACATTACAAAATGATTGCCATAATAGGATTAATTAGCATTCATCACCTCACAGTTATGATTTTTTTTCTTGTGAGGAGAGCTTTTGAGATCTACTCTCTAAGTAACTTTCAAATATACAACACAGTATAGTCACCATGTTGAACATGACATCCCCAGGACTTAATTGGAAGTTTGTACCTTTTAAAAAATTTTTGTTAATCCTGACCCGAGGATATTTTTCCATTGATTTTTAGAGAGAATGGAAGGGAGAGGGAGAGACAGAGAGAGAGCAACATTGATGTGAGAGAGACACATCAATTGGTTGCCTCACACATGTGCCCCAACCAGTGCTGGGGATTGAGCCTGCAACCAAGGTACATGCCCTTGACTGAAATCAAACCCGGGACCCTTTAGTCTATGAGCCCATGCTCCATCCACTGAGCCAAGTCAGCTGGAGTGGAAGTTTGGACCTTTTGACCCCCTTCACCCAGTTCTCTCACCCCCACCCCTGCCTCTGGCAGCCATCAATCTGATCTCTGTTTCTGTGAGTTCAGTATTTTTAGATTCATATCAGTCAAACCACACAGCATTTGTCTTTCTCTGTATAACTGATTTCACAGACCATCTATGCTGTTGAAGAGGATCTTTGGTTTTTAATCCTCACCCAAGGATATTTTTCCTGGATCTTTTTAAAAATATATATTTTTTTTATTGATTTGAGAGAGGAAGGGAGAGGGAAAGAAGAATAGAAACATTGGTGAGAGAGAATCATTGATCAGCTGCCTCCTGTATGCCCCCTACTGGGGATCAAGCCCTGACCAGGAATCAAACCAGTGATCTCTTGGTTCATAGGTCATGCGCCACCTTGGCCAGGCAAGGGCCTGGATCTTAATTCCTAGGTGGGTGACTGACATCATGCATCTCCAGGGAAGACTAATTGGTTCATGGATTTCTGGAAAGGGTCAGATGTGGCCTTCTCAAGCTATTTTCTATCCCCTCTGCTCCTCCTCAGTTCACAGACTCACTTTCTTCGTCAAGCTGGCCTGGTTACCCACCCGCAGCCCTGGGGACGCAGGTTCACCCAGGGCTTCTTTTACCAGCTGGAGGCTGTGGGTGGGGAGGGTCCCACCAGGCAGGCCTCGGCAGGAGGGAATTCCACCCGAGGGAATTGTTAAGGGCACAGAGAGGACTGACTGTTCTGTGGCCTGCTCTGCGGTCAGGGTCAGCCTGGCCCTCAGTAAGGAGGAGAGGCACCCCCAGCGGCAAGGCCATCACAAACCATGGCGTGAGCACCTCATCAGTCGGGGATCCCTGTTGGTCATTCAGCGACCGGCCATATGCCTTAGCAGGGCCCTCTGTGTGTCTGTCTGCAGGTGGCAGTGCTTTGAACCCTGTCACAAACAATCAAACTTAAAGCCCTAGGATTCTCGCTGTGTTTCCACTATTCGCCACAAGGTGTCAGTGGACTGCATGGGAGAAGAGGGTGTACCTATGAGCAGATGGCACTTGAGTCCCCGTGTGTCAGCTCAGGACGAGGGGCCCTCCTTCTGAAGTCCTGTCAGAAGCCCGAGTGGGAGTCATCTGAGCGCCTCCTTTCCCTGATGCCCGCCCCCCCTCCCCCCCGCTCTCTCTGTGGTCCCAGCGCATCTACACCCAAAGAGGCCTGTGTCCTCTTTAGGACATCGCTCCCGCTGCGTACCGATGGCCAGGATTCACTACGTGCCAGGCTGAGATGGAAACACAGAACCCCCTGATTTAATTACGGAAACAACACTAGATGCGGGCACAACTGGGTGCCTGTTTGGCAGACGCGGAAGTGGAGGAATGGAGGGTAACGGCCACCTGGATCAAAACCCCAGCCAGGGCTTCACCTGGTGGTTCCCCCGAGGCAGAGCCCAGCCGCGTGCTGAGCCACTCACGGCAGACGCCCCGTCACCAGGTGGAAGAGCCGGGTCGGGCTGGCCTGGCCTGTGTCCCGGGTGACAGGCAGACAGGTGCGCCGCAGTGGTCATTCTGCAACAGAGGCCTCCTCCCGCCTCGAGGTCCTGGCGCCCATGCCCACTGGTTTCCCGGCCGTGTCCTACATGTGTCACCCCTCCAGCTCTCACCTACAAGGGGGTGCTCCTTCTCTGCTCAAAATCTTCTTCTACCCTCAAGTCCTGTTACGGGACGGACGGTGTACCCCCAAACTCCTATACTAGCCCCCAGGACCTCAGAATGTGACCGTGTTTGGAAAGAGGGTTGTGACAGATATAATTAGTGAGATTAAGATGAGGTCATACTGGAGTGGGGCTCTATATGACTGGTGTCCCATCCAACAGGACTGGTGTCCCTTAAAGGGACTGCGTGAAGGTGGCGACCCCGTAGAGCGCCATGGGAGGTGAGTGGGGCAGCGACAGGCCGAGGAGGGCCCAGCTGAGCCGCCGAGCACCGGAGGCTTGGAGAGACCTGGTTCTTCCCGACCCCTCAGAGGGAACCAATCCTGCCCATACCTTGATTTGGGGCTGGATTTGACATCTCAGTTTTTGGACCCCCCACAATTATGAGGCAACACATTTCTGTTGTTTAAGACACTCGGCCAGTGGAACGTTGTTACGGCAGCCACAGAACAAGATGCAGACCCAATTCCAATACCTTCCCTTCCGTCTGCTGTGGGTCAGGACTACGGCCGCTGTGGGGCCCAGGCAGGCGTCAGCTCCTTTACCCCACAGGCTCAGTCTCGGTGGCACTGCCCTGTCCCCTCTAAGAGAGGGTGCCCTTTCCCAAAGAGAGGCTCTGGGGAGGGGAGGAGCCTTGGCCCCACTTCCAGGCAGCAGCAGTGCCTGCCCAAGAGGGTCCTTAGAGCCTCAGCTCAGCCGCCACTGCCCCTGGCTCCGCCACTGACGATCGTGTTGGGTGGGCCCTGCGTTCCAGCTGATGCCTGTCGACCCTCAGGTGGGAGCTGTGTGAGGACCGGGGTCTGTTAACCTCAGCCCAGACAGGTCCTCATGGGGCCCTGAAGCAGGCAAGTGACCCTGTGCAGGGGTGAAGTGACCAGGGCCGAGAAGGAGCAGGTACATGGGCTGGAGGGAGGAAGAAGGAACAATGGCAAGTGACCCTGTGCAGGGGTGAAGTGACCAGGGCCGAGAAGGAGCAGGTACATGGGCTGGAGGGAGGAAGAAGGAACAATGGTTTCTCCGCAGGGGCTCAGGTCAGCATGAAGGCTCACCTGAGAGGACACTGCTGTGTTCCTCGTCCTCACCTGGCCCACCTGGGGGC
>NW_005871515.1:160912-163056 GCF_000147115.1 Myotis lucifugus
AATGGGGGGGGGGGGGGCAGGCAGGCGCAGCTGCGCCGCACGGTGCACACTCATTTCCTTAATCCTCCTCCACTAAGTGCTGATTGCGGGGCCTGGGGACCCCTGGGGCCTGGTCCCCCCCCTGACCGTAGCCGGTGGCGGAGAGCGGGAGCAGCTGGCGGGCGCACTTCCCGGCGGCGGCGGCAGATGCCAGGCCAGATTATTCAGGGAGGGCTGCGCCCGGGGCCGGCATTTGCACTTCAAAGGGGTCGGGCCCCAGTTCCCCACTCTGGGGACCCTGGGTCTATACTGGAGAAAATCAAGTTGCCTTGAGTGAGTTATCCACCCGGGTCCCACCCTTCTTAACAAGGGGGCGGCTTTAAACAGCCGGGAGTTAAAGCTGCCTGCAGACCGCCCAGGCCCGGCCCCGTCTACAGCTATGTTCCCTGGGCCTGCCCGGTCCGCGCGGCCCGGGACTGAGCGGTGGACTTTCAGGCTCAGCCTCTCAACGCTGGCGATGGGCCCAGCTGTGCTGTCGTCCCGAACCCCCAGATCCTTATTTGGAAAATGGGATCCTCGCAGACATTAGTTCAGATGAGGTGGCCCCTAATCCAATATGACTGGTGTCCTTACACAAAGGGGAGAGACAGCGAGAGCGAGGCCAGGTGCAGGCAGGGGGGGGGGGGGGGTTGGGGGGGGGCTGGGGCGGAGGTTGGGAGGACGCTGCTGCGGTTAAGCCAGGGACCCAGGGACCCAGGGACCCAGGGACCAGGAGCTGGGAGAAACAAAGGACCTCCCGGAGCCTTCAGGGGAGGCCCTGCCCACACCGTGCTGCTGGCTCCTGGTCCCCAGAATGGGAGGCGATAAATTTCGGGTGTTTCAAGCTACCCCGTCTGTGGCACGTGCTAGGCAGCCCTAGGGCACTAACAGAGCCCTGGAGGATAGGAGGTGGTATCCCAAGTTACCCAAAGAGGAGGATGGGGAGCAGGCTGAGAGCTCCCCACTCCCAGGGCAGGAGGCTAAAGGTGGGGGGCCTCTGCCCTCGGCCACCCTCCTGGGCAGCTTCACGTGGACTGGCTCTGACACCAGGTGGCCTGTGGTGCCTAGGGTTGGGGAGGCCACCCCATGTAATCAGGTGTGACCAGGGCCCTAAAGCTCCTAATGAAATGGACAGAAGATGGAGCACCCTCCTCCACCCAGACCCAGGCTCCCCCGCTGTTTGCACAGTGCACCCTGTTATTACTCATGTTTGTGTCTCCAGGACCAGAAAGCCAGTCCTGAGTGCTACTGGGGCCCAGCCCTCTCCCCACTCCCCCACTCTACTCAGCACAGATGGATGGAACTGGGTGTCTCCGGTGCTGCGTACTGGGTGGGGATTTGAAAGAAATGAGCACCCTCACAGAGCTCATCGGAAGGATGGTGTTTCAACTCCTTCCAGGCCTGTGCTGTGGGGCAGCCGGCAGCCCTCCTGGGGGGCAGCAGGTACTGAGGCCCGGCCTGGCCCCGAGCACAGACGCTCTTCCTGTCCCCAGGTGCTCAGCACTGCTCACTGCCAGGAACCAAACACGCTATGAACTTGGGCAAGTTACAGAGAGAGAAGGAATATTCTCTCTACGTTGAACCTCTTCTACGTGCGAGGGGACAGGCACTGTTAAGGACTTCTCCGATGCCCCAGCAAATCTCCATGGTGAGACTCCAGGCATGTGCAGGGCAGCTGGCTCCGCCAGACCTGGGCTGGTAAGGAGAGGGGCCTGGGCTGCTGTGCTGTGTGGTGCAGATCTGCGAGTCGCCCAAGAGCCAGCCCACCGGTTCAGCTGTCGTAACCCCCAAGGAGTGGCCAGAAGCCAGCCCAGCTCATCCTTGGCCACAGTGGGTGCTCGGTCCTTGGAGAGGGCTCTGAGTGAGTGAGACTTCCCACAGGCTCATGGCCAGTTCCCCCAAGTGACCACAAGCAAACCCCAAACCTCTGAGTTCCGGCTTCTCTAATCCACGTCTGAGGGTTCTTGGTGAAGGCGCCTCCCCTCCGGGTGCTGGTGAGGCCATCTCAGGCTGTACCGTACTTTTCCTGTGTGTAAGACACCCCCATGTATAAGATGCCCCCCACTTTTCCAACCCAAAATTAAGAAATCAATATTTTAAACACATTTTTATTTAGTAACTAGAGA
>NW_005871515.1:163707-164972 GCF_000147115.1 Myotis lucifugus
GCTGGCAGGCCCCAATCAGGCGGATCAAGGCCTGCAGCTGGGGCAGCTCTGCATGAGCGTCTGCCCCCTGGTGGTCAGTGCACATCATAGCGACCAGTGGTTCTGCCATTCGGTTGATTTGCATATTAGCCTTTTATTATATAGGATTACCACAGATAATGTTTACATACCAGTACTATGATATTATGCAGCAGATCACTTTATTCAGCCTCTGTTGCATCACTGCTCTCTTCTTCATCACTATTAGTTCCAGACATATCAGTTTCTTCAACTTCTATTGTATCACTGCTGTCTTCTGAGTCACTGTCTATATATGTGAGAGCATCCTCATAAACTGGTGGCATTTTCTGAGCTAACTTTGTTTGTGTTCTCATGGCCAACCCTTCTCTCCTCATGAAATTGAAGGACCATTTTGCCTTTCCCGTAAAATCAACAATGTTCATTTCGCTTGCAAACATTCTTGCCTGACATTGAATAAGCTTGGTTGACACACATAAGCCACTCTGGCGCTGCTCCATAATCCAAGTCTTGAGCCTCTGCTCCAAGTTTGCCCATTTTGCTGGTTTTCCTCTTAAGGCCTTCTTCTTTTTTGGCATCTTAAGGAGTTGTTCTTCCTGTTTTCTCCACTGTCCGGTCATACACTCAGTGGGAGGAGGTCCACATGGTCTCTCTGCAGCCCTATTTCCATGCTCTTTTGCACAGCTGATTACATTCAGTTTGAATTTTGCAGAGTAAGACCATCGCTTACCAGTATTTATCTTTTTATTTTTCGACATCTTTATGGGCTCAGAATGCTCGGTCCCTGTTGTATCTGCACACTCTCCACCTCCACCTCCAATTACAGCATCAGCTGACATCAGTAACAATAAGGCTCGTGATTGGAGGAAGCCTGTTTGACAAGGTATGGGCAGCTACGCACCCACACAGCTCCCTCCTCTGTTGACTTCCATGTATAAGACACCCCCTGATTTTCAGTCTAACGATTTTAGGGAAAAATAGCGTCTTATACACAGAAAAATACGGTAAGTGACAGGGGAAGTGGCATTTCCAGGCTATTGTGCTCTGCAAAGAGGAGCGAGAGCAGGCTGCAGGATGGGGAGGTGGCCTGGGAGGGCAGAGGGCTCGCCATTCAGCCCTCTAAGGAGGCCAGAGGAGATCGTTAGCTGCTTCAGCCTCCTGGGGGGAGGCTGGGAGGAGACTAGCGTGGGGCGGGGGCCAGGACTTCAGCTTTGCCCAGGACTCTTGGTTGGCCTGGGTGCCATCCT
>NW_005871515.1:165072-166255 GCF_000147115.1 Myotis lucifugus
ACGCATACACCACACACTCACACACATAGACACATACACTCGCTCGCACTACAAACACACACACTCACACACACCACACACACTCACACCCACTACACACTCACACCCACTCTCACACACACCACACACACACAGACACACATGCTCACACCTACCACACATGCTCACACCCACCACACACTCACCGACACATACACTCACACCTACTACACACACACACACTCACACAAACCACACATACATCACACACTCACACACATAGACACATACACACACACACACTACACACACACACTCACAGAAACGTACACACACACATACACCAGACACACCACACACACAGACACACATACGCACACCCACTACACTCACACCCACACATACACACATTCACGCAGACACACATTCACACTCACATACACCTTGCAAGCCCTGATTTTCAACATCACCTTAAAAATATCTGGTCTAAAGGAAAGCAGCATTGTCTGTTTTGCTGGTTTACCCTGTGTGCATGTGTGTGTGTGCACGTGTGTATATAAGAAAAATAAAGTAGCTTGATAGGCTTTTATCTTCTCCGTACAGTGTGCCCCTGGGAATTGTAAGTAGGAAAATACCCACTGAAGGAAGATATTGCAAGATGGCAGTGAAAGTGAAAGTGAGCTGAGTCGGTCTGCTTTTCTCTGGCGCTGGGAGCAGGAGGGAGCTGGTAACCGGCTGGGAGAGCCGGGCTGTGGGCTGTGGTCCTTGGGTTTGCCCGTGGCTGTGCCTTTCTGTGATGCCAGCTCTGGCTCGGAGCTGCCAATGGGCCTCGCCGGGGGCCCCTCCTGCTTTTCTAAGTATAGCCTTTGAGGCCCAGCCAGATGGGAGCCGGAGCCAGAAGTTCCCTGGAAAGCATTTGCTTTCACAGGGGGCCTGGCGGGGAAGCTGGGCAGGAGGCTGGCGGAGCGAAAGGGTGGAAGAAGGTGCTCGGGCCGCCCTGGAGGGCCTGGTTCGGCTGGGGGTCGCTGTCTATACAGGTGGTCCTGAGGCCTGACAGGAAGGTCCTCTCCCCTCCAGGTCTTGATCGTCTCGAAAGCTGGAGCCAGAGCAGACCAAGGCTCAGGCTGGCGTTTCAGGGGGCTGGGAGGGATGGGTGGCTCCTGGAGAGCTTTGGCCACCTCTTGATGGGCAGGGGAGGGGAAAA
>NW_005871515.1:166355-167832 GCF_000147115.1 Myotis lucifugus
TCTAGATTGGGAAATGCTTCAGAACCCCATTCACTTGCTGGGGGGTCATCTCTCCTGGGATATTCATACTTCTGAACGCTCGCCCCAAAGACACGCCTTTCTAACATGAAATTTCAGGATTCTGGGGTGGGAAGGGCTGTGCTGAGGGGCAGAGGGGTCGGGGCTCCCTTTGTCTGTGGGCAGGTGGGCGAGAGGAGCTCAGACACCACCTCTGTGGCCTGTGAGGGACAGGGGGCCTGGGCTGTGGCCAGGGTGGGAGGAGAGGCAGCCTGGCGTCCGGGTGATGGCCTCAACCAGGCCTCGAGGCTAGGGACCTAGGCTCCCCGATCCACAGCGTCTTCCCGTGTGAAATGCAGGGCCCTATGGGGGTAGGTGCAAGTGCAGGTTTGGGAAGTCATGCAGCCCAGCCAGTGGCCCCCATTTCCCTCCCCTGGGCCTGGCCAGCACCCCCGCCCACCTGCTCTGCTGCGCCCCAGCTTCCTGCCTGGAAAAACCAGTCCAGCAAAGGGAGCCTTGGCTTTGCACCCACAGGCTGTGAGCACAGGGCCCCGCAGGCCGCAGCCCCAGAAGGCGCCACTGGTGGTCGATCCCGCGGGCTAATCATCCTGTTGCTTGTGGTGTAAGGACTTTCATCTGCCCCGCCTGTCACTGACCATACACGCTGTCTTGAGCTCCTAACTGTTCAATGAGCCCTAATTGAGGCAGTGGGGGCGGGGAGCAGGAGGGAGAATGGTGGGAGGAGGCGTGGGGCGGGGAGGGGAATCTGTGCCTGTGTGTGCACATGTGAGCATGTGTGTGTGCCTGTGCGGGTGTGAGTGTGTGCGCCCAGGCTGGCACTGAGAGGCAGGGCTGAGTGGGGGAGGGGCCCTGCGCGAGGAGAGGCTGCACTGGGGTGGGGGGCAGGATGCTAACTGCTCCCTTTGGCAGGGGTTTTGGTCGGTCACAGGCTGGCTCAGGCCCAGGCCGGTTCCGCACCCCCCCCCCCCCCCCGAAATTCCTCTTTGTTCCTTTCTTCCCCAGCTGCGCCTCTCCCCCAGGGCTTTCCCCCCAAGCCAGCCTTCTGGAGTTGAAACGGGGCAGAAGGGTGGGGGAGACAGCTGACCAAAGTCAGGCAGCTGTACCCCCAGGGCTGCAGGTTTGGGGGGGGGGTGGAGCTGGGGGTCACTTTGGGTCATTCTCGAAGGTTTGGGAGGCTTGTTTTCCCAAACAATAATAAGGATGGTTAACACATTGGGGTAGTAATAACAGTAGGAACACTTGCTTACTTTTATTGGGCATTATCTCATTTAATCGCCCTAACAACCTTCTGAAGCACAGGGGTAAGTAATTTATCCAAAGGCCCCGGGCAGGGGCGGGGGAGCCCAGCTCAAAATCCCGAAGATTGGGCACATGAATCCCGGGCGGGGGTGGTTCCCATCCAGGGCCCTGGGCCTCAGGGGGAAAAGACGGGCACCAAGGCCCGGGGGGGGGGGGGGGG
>NW_005871515.1:168543-199923 GCF_000147115.1 Myotis lucifugus
GGTCTCTCTTTAGCACATCTGTCCAAGTGAGGCGGGTGCGAATTACATGTCTAGGATGTCTTGGCGTTCTGTGCTTCTGTAACGACCTCAGCGGGGCCAGTGGGTGTAGGAAGGAAAGAGGAGGGAGGTGAGGGCTTTAAGAAGTTGACTCTATAGCAGCGGTTCTCAACCTGTGGGTCGCGACCCCTTTGGGGGTCGAACGACCCTTTCACAGGGGTCGCCTAAGACCATTGGAAAACACATATATAATTACATATTGTTTTTGTGATCAATCACTATGCTTTAATTATGTTCAGTTTGTAACAATGAAAATACATCCTGCATATCAGATATTTACATTACGATTCATAACAGTAGCAAAATTTCAGTTATGAAGTAGCAACGAAAATAATGTTATGGTTGGGGGTCACCACAACATGAGGAACTGTATTAAAGGGTCGCAGCATTAGGAAGGTTGAGAACCATTGCTCTACAGGATCTAGGATCTGATTGGAAAGAGAGGATCAAGGAAAAGCAGGGGCCCAGGTCGGCTCCCCCTGCAAGACGGGATTGAGATTGGAGGCATAGAGCAGTCCTGGGACGGTTCCAATCAGACTGTTAGCTGATAAATGTCTGCGGAGGCCCCAGCAAAGCAGACCCTCCCGCCCCAACAACAGACGTTTAAAAATATGTGTAGATGGATAAATTAATTGAACATTTCTAAGCAAGTTACATGGAAACTTTAGCACCCACACAAGGATTATGCCATTTCACAAAGTTGTTTTTCACTTGCACACGCGGAAGAGCGATGCTTAATGCGCCAGGCTTGCCCGAGGCCTTCACTGGACATGACGGGCGGAGTTGTCTTGTGGGGGAGGAAGGGGAGGCTTCAGGCTGCTGGGGCTGCAGGAGACATCCAGGTGTAGCAACGAGAGATGCTGCGCCAGAGGACAGTGGGGAGCCTGCCAGGAAGCTGTCTGCTGAGGCCCCAGGGAAGGTAAGATTTCCCAGAGAGAGAACTTGGGGCGGGGGGTGGGGGGTGGGGGAGGACGGGACATTCTGGTTCTCCAGCTCCCCTCTCCCTGTAGCCACCCCCCTCCCTCTGCCTTCCAGGCCCAGCACCACCTGTGCACAGACCATGGTGCCCGCGTGTCTCCCTCACAGCGCTCACGGCTCCTCGGGATGGAGGCACCCCGCTTTATTTGTCACTCCCACCGTGTGAGGCCTGTGAGGGGAAAGGGCCGCAGCTGCTTTCGTTCACCTGCATCTCTAGTATCTGGATCCGAGCTTGGCACCCAGTCGGACCCGGTAAATATTTGTTGAGTGAACGCAGGCAGCACCCGCGGGGATGGACGGGGATGTCTGATGCTCCGCTGCTTGGAGATCTGGGAGCAGCATGGCTTTCCTCTCGTCACACGGGAGGCACCTGCTGCGCAGGCTGCGTGGGGACCGCGGCCACTGCCTCCCGCCTCACAGCACAGTGGCAGGTGCGCTCTGTCCCTGGCCCCGTGAGGACGCCTGTGACCGCGCTGGGCGGCCCTGCCGAGGCTCCCTCTGCTTCTCTAGGGCAGTGGTTCTCAGCCTTCCCAATGCCGCCAGCGACCCTTTAATACAGTTCCTCATGTGGTGGTGACCCCCAACCATAAAATTATTTTCGTTGCTACTTCATAACTGTAATTTTGCTACTGTAAACAATATGTAATTATATATGTGTTTTCCGATGTTCTTAGGTGACCCCTGTGAAAGGGTCGTTCGACCCCCAAAGGGGTCGTGACCCACAGGTTGAGAACTGCTCTCTAGAGTCTCTCTCTCTCTCTCTCTCTTTCCGTCTCATATTTGCCTTTTGTCCCCCCCCCCCAATAATAAGCAGGTTTGGAGGCTCAAGGAAGGCCTGTGTCCCGGACAGCGCTCCAGGGGAAGTGGGGGTGGGGAAAGCCATTGCTCCCCACGTTGCTGCCAACTCCTGCGGCTGGAACAGTCACTCCCCGGCCTGTCCCTTTCTGAGCCCTCTTCTTCCTCGCCCTTCGGACGGAGAGGGGCTTGCTGGGGTGGTCTGTCAGGGGCCTGGCTGCCAGAGGCTGTTTTGGTTATTTCCTGCTAAGCCACATAATCAATCCCCCCGAATTGAGGGCCATTTGATGTGTGCTGGGCGCTGAGGCCAGGGCTCTGGAAGGGAAGAAGCAGGAGCAGGTCTGTTCCTCAGGACTGGCTGCGTCCTGGTCACTGGCTCGGCTGCACTTAGCTGGGGCCGAGCTGGGACAACAGGATCCCCTGCTGCCCCATGGGGTCTCGCTAGTAGACTTGGGGGGCTTCGTACAAGGCAGCTCAGGGCCCCCAAGAGTATAAAAGTGGAAGGTGAAAGTGAGTCCCAGGGTGTGCCTGAACTCCAGGGAGGGGGCTACCCGGGTGGGAACAGTGGGAGACAGGCCAGGGGGTGTCACCCGTGCAACAGCCTAGCAGCCTTGGGCCACACCGAGGAGGAAGACCGGACAGCGTCACCCCGGGCCCGACATGACCCCTTTGCCTTGGAATCTGACCGATGGGGGACCTAGTTCCAGCTTGGTCACCGACCTTCCTCGGGCTGGAGGCTCACGGCAGCCCGGCCTCCCTCCCTTGCCAACGTGCTCCTGGTGCCTGTGTGGGCGGGAGGGACCCTGGGTGGTGTGAACGCCTGTCCTGGGATGAGTTTCGTATCTCTCCCTCCTCCCACTCCACTCATGTCCCACCCTTGCCTCCAACCCCTGCTGCCTGCCACCTTCCCTGGACATTCTGATCAGTCCCCTGCAGAGGCACGGTCTTCTATCTACCGTCGCCTGTCCCACAGGCTGCCTCGTGTGCCTAATTCCCTTTCCATGGCACCTGCCACCTGAGTAGACCCCCGTGAGCCTAGGACCCGAGCTCAGGGAAGTAGGTGGCACTTGTCCAGGTAAATGAGGCAGGCTGACAGCAGGAGGCTGGCCAGGTGACCCCTGGGGTGCCTGCACCTTCCCAGCTGGGAGGCCCTGGGCAGTGGCGACAGTAGCCACTCTAAACTCCTGCTGAAGTGGCCACGTGCAACAGACCAAGGGGCTGGCTGGTGAGATGAGTGTCCGGGGGCGAGAGGCAGGGGAGGCTTTAGGTGGGGCTGGGGGGGGGGTCTCTTTTGGAGGGGACCCTCCGCCTTTGCAGAGGACCATGCCCCTTGGTCTCCTTTTCCCTCCTCGGGGTCAGCCCAGGGCCCATTCATAGGTAAGGCACAGGGTTGGTGAGTGGCTGGGTCCAGCTGGAAGTCCAGCGTTCCCACCAGCCAACACCGACCTCATCAAGGCCTCCCACCGTCCCCAGTGGGAAGGGCGGCACCTTTCTTGTTTCAAATGGAGGGGCCCCAAGAAGCTGCCGGGCCACAGCCAGGGGAAGGAGGGTGGCTTGAGTAGACAAAAGCGGCCATGGAAGACATGAGAAATGGCATTCTTTATTCATAAATAAAAACATAAAACCACCAGAAATAGTTTACATGGCCAAAAGGGGCTTCAAAAATAAAATAAAACGAAGCTGTCAAAAGCAAAGCAAACAAAACAAGAAGCAACCAAGAGAAAAAGAACTGTACATATTCTTCCGAACGCTAGCCCGTCCAAAGGCCGCCGGCTGGGGGTGCCGGCTCTGCCTGCAGACGCAGTAGACGCTCCACACTGGAGGGCGGGGAGCACCACCTGCACGGGGGTGGGTGGGGGAGATGGCTCCAGCTCAGGAGAACTCGGGGCGCAGGGAACGCCCCTCCTGAAGCTGCTGCCCCACCAGCCCAGCCTGCCTCACCTCCGGGCAGCCTGGCTAGGGCGGGACCAGGCCGGGGCAGGGGCAGAGGCTCAGCAGTTGCCTCTCAGGGAGAGATGGCCCCCAGTCCCCACAGAGCTCAGTGTCCACATGGGCGGGGTGTGCCCTGCAGTGGGCGCCCGCCCCTGAGTCTGGTCATCCCAAGTCCCCGAGGCAGAACCCCCTCCTTGCAGAGGGGGTGCGGGCTGCTGCGCTGTCTGCACACAGCTGGAGCTTTTTCAGGCCAGGCAATCTTGGGGGCGCGAGCAAGCCAGCCAGCAGGAGTGCTCAGAGGCAAGGGCCCTGGGCCAGGCTGCCTGCTCTGAGGCCCAGTCGTCCAACCTCCCCAGTCCTGCCAGCCTCTGCTGTCCAGAGCCCCGTCTGGAGAGGCTGGGTCTGGCGGGCACGGTCCAGGAGGAGGAAGCACAGTTTGCACAGGGAGGGGAAGAAAGCCGCGCGGTGGTGAGGTTGCTATGTTACAAGTCACTGATGCACCCTGGTGCCACTGTGGGCCATCCTGGGGCCGGGGGCTGGGGGCAGCCCAGGGAGGGATCCACGGGTTGGCTGAGGGCAGGGCTGTGGGGTGCAGGGCACGGTCATACCCTGGTTAGCACCCACCTCTCCTCAGGTGAGGGACTGCTCTTTGGGAGGGGTGTCGGGGTGTCTCCGGCCTGGGGAGGGGCCAGCAGCCCCTTTCTCTGGCCTGTGGGGCAGTCTCACTGGGAGGAAGGACTCAGGCCCGGCTGGTGGAAATGGAGGGATGACAGCACAACACAGGGCATGGGGCACCTTTGACTTGGGTTCTGCACAAGGCCCGGCGGCCGGTAGGGCCCTTCAGGCCGGGAGGGGGCTCTTGGCCTGTGGATTCCAGGTTTAAATCTGGCTCATGACTAAGAGCCATGGCTTCCAATTCCAGAAACGCTCCTCCGTCGTGTGAAGGCAGCAGGACAGGCACAGCGTAACCGGACTCGGACTCGGGGAAGGAATGCGGTGGGTCCTGGAGGGACCGGGGCAGGAAGAGGAGCAGCTTCATTCCCACCAGGAGTCTGTAGCCGAAGGTCAGAGGTCGGGAGACAGAGGGGGACTGGTGTGGAACTGCCCAGTGCCCCGGGGAACCCCCTCCCCCGACAGGCAGGCATGAGGCGCGGGCACCCAGCAAGGGCTGGCTGTCCTAGGAACAGCAGCTGCGGCTAGAGTCAAAAATAGACCATGGAACAGCCTGGCTGCCTGCTAGAGCTGGCTTGCTTCTAAAAAGACAAGAAAGAAAGAAAAAGAAGAAAAAAAAATTCTGAAACAAGCAACTGAGAAACTCTACCTTTTCTGTGCTCCCCAGCGCTGCACATCCTGAGAACGGAGACCCCGCCTCCCCCGGCGCCGGCCCAGCTCCCAGCAGCTGCAGCCTCTGGCTTCCTGACAGTCCGGCTCTTGGGCCCGCGGTGGCCCTGGGACGTTCACAAGGCTGTGTCTGCGCCTCTCGCTCTCCCTGCCTGGGGCTCTGGCCACCGGCACTCTGGGGACCCCTCCTGACCAGGAAGGACTCTTGTCTGAACTTGGCCCTGGAGCCGTGAAGGGAGCAGGCGTGCCACTGCCCAGGTCGTCCTGACCATCTTAGTGGATACAGGTTATTCTGGATCCAGCAAAGGCTGGGTTCTTGGGAAGAAAACAAGTTCAAAGTAGCCGCTGGCCAACTTAGCCAGGTGGGGAAGCCGCGCCTCCAGACCCCACCAGGAACTATCCCAGGCTCTCCTGGGCACAGCTGGAAAGCCACGCCCACCCGTGTCCCCGAGCCTGCAACCTTCCCTTCCCAGCACCTACCCAGGTATCTATGGCTTTAAGAAAAGTGGTCACTGAGATCAAAGGCCACCGGCTGCCCAGAGGCGGCTCACCGTGTCAGCAGGCCCAGCGGGGTCGGGTCAGACTACTGAGCTTCTCCCTCTGCCCCCTGGGTCCTCGCTGACCGGGGCTACCCAGCTCTCCCCTCCTTTCTGTGGCCGGCAGGCACCGGGACAGCGCTGATGTGGCCAAGCCAGCTGCTCGGCACCCCGCCCCAACCCCTGCGCCTCCTCAGCCAGAGGAAGAGCTCAGGTGATGACTGGGTCAGATTACAAGGATTCCGGTCACAAATGGCTTCGTTCTATTCCCAAGGCATCCCAGTGTGTCGGGGAGAAAGACGGTGGGAAGAGAGGGGGTCGCTGACCTTTGTGGCAGCCACCACCATCCCTGGGGAAGGGTATCTCTAAGTATTTGAATACAGGCCAAGGTGTAGGGAGACCTTGACCAAATGATGGAGACGCCTGGCCCATCACTCGGGAAGGCTAGAGGTCTGGTGGGCGGCAGAGTGGTGAGCACTGCGCCACGGGAAAGGGGAGGAGAGGCCAGGGGCAGTCCCTTCTCTCCCCTCTGCTTCCCTCCCCTGAGGATCCCAGGTCTGTGCCCGGGCAGGCTTCTCTCAGAGGCTCAGCCATTGAGCAGGGAGGAGGGGAGGGAGCCCTCCTGGACAGCCCTGCACCCTGCCTCCTGATGCCAGGTCCGGCTCTCCCCTCCCAGGAGGCCCCTCAGATCTCGGTGGCTATGATGTCCTCGTAGGGGATGTCGGCCCCTTCAAGGTCAATCTCCAGAGCCTCCCCCGCCCCGTCTCTGTGGGCCAGCTGCTGCAGGGCCTTCTCCAGGCGCTGGTTCCGCTGGTACATGGCCAGGTAGCTCTGCTGTAGCTGCTTCTGGTACTGGATCACCTTCTCTTTCTCCTCCTTCCAAACCAGCCGCTCATGCTGGAAGCCTGAGGACATCTGGTCGTGGCCTTGCCGCTCCTCCTTGAGCTCAGCCCGCAGCCGCTCCAGCTCCCGCTGCAGGGCGGGGATGTCCTCAGAGAAGGTGGGCCCCGGCCCGGCCCCCAGCACCGGCCCCCGGGGCGTGCAGTCCCGCTGCAGGGCGGCCTGGGCCCGCAGGTCCTGTAGCTCCTGCTCCAGCAGGTTCACCTTCTCCCGCAGGAGCTCCGACTCGTTCTTCTTGCGCTGCAGCTCGTTCTCGCAGACCTCCAGCTCCAGGCCCTTGGTGCGCAGCGCGCTCTCCAAATCCCGCGTCGTCAGCTCCATGCCCTCCAGCTTGCCCCGCGTGTCCTTCAGCTGCGCCTTCAGACTGAGGATCTCACTGGCCTTGGCGTTGACCTCCATCTGGGACTCCTTCAGCTGCTGCTTCAGGAGGGAGATCTCGCCCGACTTCTGGCACACCTGCCGGGGGTCCGGTCGGGGTGGGAGAGAGGGGAGAGTGGGAGGTGAGAGGCCGTCGCCCAGGGCGGGCCACAGCTCCGCTGCCTCCCAGAAGGAAGCTGTCCTGACAGCTCCCAGGCGTGCTGGTCTGAGTGACCATGAAGGCCAAGCCCCTCCTCGAAGCTCATTTCATTCTGTAGCCTGGCTCGCTCTGTCCACATTCCTCCCTCACCCCCAATTCAGAGTCAAAATCCCAATCTATACCCAAGCCTATAGTCACGTGCAATCGATGACCAGAGGTTTAACCTGCCCACTGCTGGCATCTCCACCATCCACATTTAACATCAGTGGTCGACTTCCATGTCTGCCCCATCTCCATCACCATGTTTATGCACATACTCTCTGACCTCACCCCTGCACACACCCAGCTCCCCTGTCCTCCCTACTGGGCACATTCATGCACTCACCCCCTGATGAGCACCATGCCTGGCTCAGAGACAGGGCCCGATTCCGATCTTCCGATCTACCAGATGATGGGCGACTGTGTTCTGCCTGCCCCCATTTCTATTCCTGTTCCCAGAAAATTCGGCCAAGATCCACAAACACCACCCACGGCACTGAAGCAGACCGGTGTGTTTCTGGTCTGGGCCATTCAGGGCCGTGAGTGGCTCAGAAGAAGGCCGAGGCCCATCTGGGTGTGTGTCACAGAGTGCGTCCCGCTGCCCCGGGAAGGCTGGTGGAATGAGCCTGGGGCCCGGACCTCTAACAGGAGGGATTCTGGGAGCAAGACTGGAAGCCACCTTGACATTTCTCCCTTTTCCTCAGAAACCCCCTTGTTGTCATGAACTACCCTGGAAGCGTCGACTGGGACCAAGAATGCCTTTCCAGGGCCAAGCCTGAATCTGTTTATGGAGGGAGCGGCAGGAGTGAGGGTTGAGGCACGGGCCTGGGCCTGGCTTGGGATCCTGACTTGACCTTGAGGACCTGAGTGACCACTACCTCATGGCTATATGGTATAGTGATGAAATATTTGAACTCCGGGGCCAAGCTGTCAGGATCCAGTCCTGGCTCTGATACTTATTACGTGGTGGCTGTGGGCAAGCCATTTAACCAGCTGCTCTTGATCATCACCTCTCTGTGCCTCAGTCTCCATAACTGAAAAGTGAGGATGAGGAACAGTACTTCCTCCATAGGGTAAGGAGTAGATGAGAGAACCGAAGGCCTGACACTTAATAAACACTCTACACATTACTATTATAGATGTTTGAATATACCTATGTTATTATAAATGTTTAATTTATTTAACTGACTGTTGACTGGACAACCTGGGAGCGAGGGCCACAGCCATGTCCAGCTCAGCTCCAGGCTGGACGGACAGGAGGGATGCCCAATGCCAGCACTAGCTTAGATCCCCGAGACGCCCCCAGGGGCCCCCAGTGCTGGCTGAGAAACAGTAACTGCAGGAGGGTCTGCTGAGCCCACACGGACATGGAGGAAGGCACTGCTCTCAAGGCTCACCTTCTTTCCGCCCCAGAAAACCTGCAAACAGGAAGTGACACCCTCCTCCCCTGCCCAGTCCCCCATCCATCTCTCCACAGCAGGGATATTTCCCTCTACTACTGGTAACACTTCATTCTGGCTGCCAGGATCAGTGCAGAGAGCTCCAGTGCAAACAGATGTGTGTGCTGCTAGGGTAGTGGTGCTGGTCCAACCAGACCCAGTGGCCCTTCCATCCCTTTCCACACAGCGTTTGCCTGGGTGAGCCAGAGCTGCTATGCACACACCCCGCCTGTCCCAGTGCACAGCGCACCGCCAGGAGCCTCCCGGGGAGAAAAGCTGCCCTCAGGCAGCAGGATGGGGGGTGAGCTGGTTCTCCGGCAGCCAGATGCGGAGGCCTCCCTGCCAGGGTGTCTGAGTGCGTGCAAGTGTGTGCGTGAGGCCTTGTCTTCCTGTCCTGCTTCCATCTCAGACACTGGACAGAACCCACACTGACACTTCTGGGGGGGAGCGGTCCGTTCTGTCCCTGAGACCTGCCACACGTGGCAGCACTCTCACCAGTGGGTGGGGACCCTCCCGTCAAAGGTAACATCCTAGGCGCTCTCGTGGCTCTCGGACCGGCATGAACTCAGGTACGGCCGTGCTTCCACTGAGCCTCCTGTGAGCAGGTGAAGCGAGCCGGCCCTCAGATACCCGCTGGGCCTTGCTTCTTATGGCTCCAGCCTCTTGGTCAGTGACTTGGTCAATAAATTCAATTCTGGGGGCCACGAGGCCCCGAGACAGGGAGAGAGGGAGAAGCGCAGACTGACTGCATCCCTAATACGGGAGTCCCTCGTTTGGGTCATGAAGCTGGCCCTTTAGCGCGGCGTGCTGGGCGGTCTGTGTCCACACACCACTGGCCAGGACCTGGAGGAGGGGAGGGGCCGGGCACCAAACAGGGCGAGCCCTCCCCAGTCTTACCTCCCACTGGGTCTCCTCCAGCGCGGGGCCGAAGCTGGTCTTCTCCTTCTCGTAGGACCGCAGCTTGCTCTCCAGCAGGTCCTGCTCCTTCATGAGGCTCTCCAGCTCCTGCCGGAGCTGCCGCTTCTCCTGCTGGAGCTGCAGCACCTGCAGGTGCAGCACCTGCTGTGTGCGCTGGCCCTTCTGCGAGGCCTTCAGCCGGCCGCTGCTCTTGGGCTCGGGGCCCTCCAGCTCCTCGGGGTAGCGCCACGGCCGCTCCTCGTAGGCCTGGCTGGAGGCCAGCTCCTTCTCATCAAAGCTGCGCCGCAGCTTCTGTAGCTCGCCCTCCCTCTCCAGCAGCTTCTGCTCGAGCTCCTGGATGGCGCACTCGTCCGTGGAGATGGGCGAGCGCACGCAGGAGGAGCCCCTGTCCGCCTTGCTCGGGTGGGCCAGCTTGCTGCCGCCGTCGGAGAAGGACAGCGCCTTCAGGCTCATCATGTTGCTGTCCTGGAGGAGGATGCCCTGGGTGATGTTGTGGGCTGAGCCCCCAAAACGGCTGGTGGGCCCCACGGCTGTGACCAGCGGGTCCAGCTGGTAGCTGCTGCTGGTGCTGTGTGTGGGCAGGCTGGACATGGAGTTGCGGCCGGAGTCGGACAGAGCCCCGGAGCACTGGCCGGGCCTCAGCTCCTGCTCCTTGGGCTTGTCCGAAGGGGCGGGGTGCAGCTGGTGGCCGGTGCTCTCGGGGGAGGCGTGCAGGACGGCTCCTGATCGCGGCAGCACCGGCTTGAAGGCTGTGGGCCGCACCGCACCCTTCTCTGAGGCCTGGGGAGAAAAAGAACCATGTGACCTTGGGCCTCCCTGTCCACCCAGCCACTCGGCACCCTTCTTAGTCACAGCCCTAGGCGGCCTCGCCTGGTGCTCTGAAGCTGCCGAATGTGTTGAATCTCTCAAGAAGGAGAAGCCGCTCTGTGCCATGAACTGCCACCTGCCACCAGCTCCTCCCAGCCTCCCGAGATGCACAGCTCCGGCTGTCCTGTGTGGTGCCAGCAGGGGCGTGGGGCTGGGTGCAGAAGTCCCCGCTCACCTCTACCGCCCTTCCAGCAGACACCAGCGTGGCCTCCTCAAAGGGTTGGGAGGAGCACTTGACATAACCCTCTCCTTGTCATTTTCACTGGTAGAGCACTTGCAGTCTAGAATCCCTTTCATCTGAAAAGCTTAAGGGCCAGGGGTCCTCAAACTACGGCCCGCAGGCCACATGCAAATACAAATATTGTATTTGTTCCCGTTTGGTTTTTTTACTTCAAAATAAGATATGTGCAGTGTGCATAGGAATTTGTTCATAGTTTTTTTTTTAAACTATAGTCCGGCCTTCCAACGGTCTGAGGGACAGTGAACTGGCCCCCTGTTTAAAAAGTTTGAGGACCCCTGCTTAAGGCTCTATGCAGACACCCGGGGCCACTTCCTAGTGTACCAAAGCCCGCATAGCGCTGGGGCTGAAGTAGGAACTTGGTTCTTGGCATCCACCGGGGGGCCCCATGAGAGCTTAATCTGGAATGAGGACTGGCTTTCTGGAGTGTGTAGGACTCTTTGGCCCTCATTTCTGCTAAAGATGAAGGCAAGAAACCCACAGCCCTCATCCAGCCAGCCAGCCGGCTCCTGGCCCGGCTTGAGACGAGCTGCCACGCCACCCAGCAGCACATGAGGATCTGCTAGCGAGAAGCTGCCAGCTCTCCAAGCGGACTCTCCATCTGCTCTTCCGGGCGATACCAGAGCTCCCCCTCCTTCCCATGCACTTGAAAATGCTGCTGGTGGTCTTGCCTTGACCATCAGTTACAGCCGGGAGCTCAGCAAGCCTTTCATTTCCCCCTGCTCTTTGCTGAACGGCTCACCTAAGATGGACCAACCTTTGGTCTCTGCAGCGCGGCTGAGCATTTCGGAGATCTAAACGTTTAGGTCACCGCCACCCCTCCCTGCCCTGTGTTCTCCACCCGCGTTGCTCTCCCTGCCATTCCAATCCACCCGCCCTGACCAGAGACCCCCACTTACCATTTCTAGCTGATTGGAGAAGGGCATGAGCTTGGGTGGGGTAGACGGGCCGAAGTCCACCCCAGCCTGGCCCCCTAGGTCCCCACTGGACAGTGCAGTGTAATCGGGGTGGTGGGCGCCCCGGGCCTTCTGGCTGACTTTAATGTAGAAGAAGTCTTCACTCTTGCCCATTTTGGAGCTGGACTTGCCATGCCCCGAGTCCTGGGAGAAGCCGAATCTGAGCAGCCCGTCCGAGTAGCGGTTGAGTTTCTTGAGGTGGGAGGACTTGCGCAGCTTGTACTGGGACGCGCGGCAGTGCTTGCTGTGGAAGCCGTGGCCGGAGATGAGGCTGCTGACGCTGCCCATGGTGACTCGGGGCGGGGGACGGGCGGGGCAGCGCGGGCACCTGGAGTGGCTGTGGCAGCGAGGGGCAGTCCTGGCTCCGGGAGAGGACTGCAGTCATAGCAAAGGCCTCCAGGGCCTGGGAGAGCGCGGATCTGGAAGAGACACAGGGCAGGAGTCAGCAGGGCTGGCCGTGCGGTCCTGGCGGGACCGGAAGAGGAGTCCTCACTGCTGGCCCTGGCAGTGGAGACACGCAGACATGCATGCGTCTGAACAGAAGCCCGGCCCTGTCCCTAGGCTCTCTTTTCTTCCTTGTCCCCAGATTCAGCAGCGTTCCCTTGAGGGTCTGCTTCCCAGGGCGCTGTTCTGAGCGGGGAAACAGAGCAGAGACTAAGACACTTACTGCCCCTGTGCCTGGCGGCTTGTGTTCAGGGTAGTATGGACGGGCCATGGACAGCGTGCACCATCTCAAGTGACAGAGGTGCTATGGGATAAAGCAGAGCGCGTGGGACGGAATTTGGGGGGCTCTTTATACAGGGAGCACCGGGGCGGCCTCTCTGTTGGGGGTGTCATTTAAAAAGACCCCCCAAAAATGGGGGAGCAAGCTGCATGGGAATGTGGGGGAGAGAGAAGCAGTTCAGAAGCAGTCCGCGTGCAGTCCCGAGTCCCTGCGGTGCGGCGTGCCTGGCACACGTGAGACCAGCAAGGAGGCCAGTTGGCTGGAAGCCAGTTAGCAGCAGGGAGGGGAGGAGAAGCCAGGGGCTAGCAGGCCCAGGCCACACAGAGCCTGGGGCCCCAGGGCTTTGGCTGTTACTCTGTGTTACTCTGGTGGCTTTCAGCAGCGACACCATGATCTGACAGGCTGTGGAGGGCCTGGGTGGACGTGGTGGGCCGATTATGCCAGGCGAGTGATACCATGGCTGGGCCAGGAGGTAGTTTTGGATTTCACGTTAGATTTAATTTTAAGTTTTAGCTGATAGGATTTGCTACAGGTTCAAATGCAGGGAGCAAGAGAAAGAGAGGAAGGAGTCTAGTCAAGTAAGTAGAATAAGTATGTTTATTGAGATGCAAAGACCACAAAAGGAGCCAGTTTAGGATGAAGTGGGAGTAGAAACGTCGGGAAGAGGGAGAGGAGTGCTGGAGAGTGGGCAGCAGGACGGGTGGGAGCTGTGTCGGCTGCAGATTTCTGTGTGAACGTTGTTGCGGAGAGAAGCCAGCTATGAGAGCAGAAGAGGCCACGGAGGAAGCGAAGGCAGGAAGAGAGAGAAGTCTGAGGATCCGCTCGGGTGGTAGGAGGTGAGGAGTATGTGGAAGAGAAGCTGAGAAGCTCCCAGCTGATGCAGGAGGCCTAAGGGAGCCACGGAAAGAAGTCGTCCCGGAAAGAGGATGGAGTCAGTACCGCTGAAGTAAGATGATGGCTGAGGACTGGCCAGCGGATTTGGCCATGGGGTGGTCATCGGTGGCCCCAGCAAGAGCAGTTTTGGTGGAGTGGCGGGAAGAAAGGCCTGATTGGAGAGGGTTCCAGAGTGAACGAGGAGGGGAAAATTACTCCCTTGAATGTTGAGAAGTAGTGATAGGAGGTCTGGATCCCAGTTATGAGCCCTGCCTGCTATTCGGTTTCATATACTAATGCTAAGACACATTTTTTTTTTAAGTAATAGGAATGCTTCTTATAATAAATGCTGAAAACAATAATGATGACCTTGCCCCTCATTGGACAGAGGAATGAATACATTGGGATGTCAATAACAACACATGATGATCCAATGAAGAAAGACAAAGCTACATGCTTAGTAAAATAGGAAATCAGAAGGACCCCGCACTCTTTATCCTGCTCTAAATGATACTGTTAACCCTGAAGGGGCAAAAGATGTCCAGGCAGGTTATGGAGAGTTGCGTGTGCACAGCGGGAGGAGCCAGAAGACTCCTCAACTCTGCACGCGGAGGCTTGGATTCAACTGTGCATTGCTATCCTAAAGAATCAAGTGGTTATGCATGAATAAATGTGTTCTATGTTCCATTAGTAAAAACAACACAGCAAAACAAGTTGATGGTCTCTTAGAATCACGGAACCATAGCCATACCTACTCCAGAGGTTCATCAAAGGGATGTGTGAGATACCACCATAAGCTAATGGGTATGTACAAGGCATTCAATAAATGGTGGGCATTTTCATTGGTATCAATTATTATATTATTACCATTGTTCCCTCCAGCATTCATCAACCCTGTTATCTTCAATGCATCCCTTTTTCCAGAAGGAGTTCTCGCTTTTCCACATGCGACTTTCTTGCATCCCAATCCCTGACAGTGCTACCTACGTGTATGGAGTTCCTCTGTTCGCTTAACAGGTGACAATGACTAAATATACTTCTCATCCCCCAGGTCACCCATCTCTTGCTTAGCTAAGACCTTCAGGTCCTTTGAGGCAAATATTCTTCTGTTTTCCATATGTAGGAAAGCTAGTTTTGGCCAAAAGACTCTCCTGCACTCTGCACAGTATACCCCTCGGGCAACTGGTGACTTACTTTTGTCCATCCAGTTGCACATTTTTGAGCATCTTTATGGGCAGTGTTGTGGAGATACGGCAGATCTGGATTTGAAAATCAACTCCTCTGAGGTTTCTTTGCTTATAAAATAAAAATAATCACTCCTGCTCTCGGCGTCCGACCTAGTTCGCGGCGACATGGCTAAACGCACCAAGAAGGTCGGAATCGTCGGTAAATACGGGACGCGTTATGGCGCCTCCCTCAGGAAAATGGTGAAGAAAATTGAAATCAGCCAGCACGCCAAGTACACCTGCTCCTTCTGTGGCAAAACCAAGATGAAGAGGCGAGCCGTGGGGATCTGGCACTGTGGTTCCTGCATGAAAACCGTCGCTGGTGGTGCCTGGACCTACAACACCACTTCTGCCGTCACAGTAAAGTCAGCCATCAGAAGACTGAAGGAATTGAAAGACCAGTAGAAGCTCCACAGTTTGAAACATTGCGAGCCTATAATAAATGGGTTAATTTATATAACAAAAAAAAAAAAAATCTTTGCTTATAAAATAAAAATAATCACTCCTTCAGAGGACCAGCATGAGGATGAAGCAAACCAACAGCAGTCAAGGGCAACGCTGGCCCATGGTAGGCGCGCTGCAGATGTGTGATCAATGCAAGGACAAGACGGGAGTGTTGCCCTCGAGAAGCGTAGACCAGTTAGATTATAACTAGTGTCAGGCTCCATGGATCTATTTGTGTTCTCCTGCTCCACCGCCAGCTCCTCTCACCTGCACCTTCAGACAGACTCCAAAGTTGTCTTCCCCCAGTCTGAAGTGGCACAACCGTCACACACCCTTGGTGAAACCCTGCCAGGCTTCCCATTGTTCTCAGAGTAGAGCAGACTCCTCACCAAACCCCGCAGGCCCCTGGCAGGCCTCAGTTTTGCTCCAATCACATCTCACCCCATTCTTTCCCTGCTCATAACTACAGTTACAGCCCTCGACTCTTTTCTGTTGGTTGAACACATCTAGCCTTTTCCCACCAAGGGCCTTTCGCCCCTGCTGTTGCCTTTGCTGACAAGTTTCTTCCCTTAGCTCTTTACACAGAACATCCTCTCATCCATTAGTTCTCAACCCAGATATCACCTCCGAAAAGTAGTTTTCTCTGGTTGCCCCGGAAAATCCCATCTCCCCATTACTCCCTATTACTCCAATCTGTTCATTCTTTCGTAACACTAGCTTTAACCTGTAATAATCTTCTTTTTAAATGTGTGTGTGTTGTGAATGTATCCAACAGGATATAAGCTCCATGAGAGCGAAGACTGTGCATCTATAGCTCCTAAAACAAAAATGAGGAACATGGAGCACAGACTCAGAGAGGTCGACATGGCCCCTTGTTATTTGGTGACCAGTGACCCTGGGGGAACCTCGACCCAAGTTCCATGAAACCATGCTGCAGACACTGCTGAGGACTCTAGGTGAGGCTCAGGGAGGCTAAGGTCAGTCCTGGACAGCAGAGTGAGTTTCCAGGGTAGGGGAGAGAAAGTCTGGAGGACAACTCAAGGTCGTCACTTCTGGCCATGACTTCATTTCCCTTTTGGGTGGATGACAACAAGGTTTTGAGTACAGGTGAGCCCCTTTGCTCCCTGAGCAACAGCTGGATGCCTTGTGAAGCACAAGCACTGCCCTAGGGGATGGAGAGGAAAAGTCCAATGATACGGGGAGCAAATGAGAGGAAGGGGTGAAGATGGTGGCCTCTGACCTCCGGCCTCCGAGTGCAGCCTTAGCCCCTGACCCCTGCCCTCCCTCCACTCCCCAGGTCATGACACACAGAGGAGCTTTGAAGTTTGAGATTATCCCCAGATCCACTTGGAGCTAAACTAATTACCTTTCAATGCCTGGACTCGTTCTGTTTTTAACTTGGAGAGAACTTCAGAGAAAGCTTGGCTGTGGTCCAGCCCTAGTTTTCCGACCCGCCCAGCCCCGCAGGACTGTGTCTCTGTGCTCAGGGGGAAGGAGCACATTTTTATTCCTGGGAAATAGACCCCACTGGCCAGGAGTACATACTCAGGGTGGAAATGAGCACACAGATCTTGGCGGTCAAGCAGGAGAGAAGGAAGAGGGAAGGACTGGGGAGGGAAAAGGAAGGAACCATGGAATCACACTGAGCGTGTTGGAGGAACTTTGTTCTGCATGACCTCCTACTGACTTCAAAGAAGGAATCCAGCAAGAATCAGACTTCAGGTCTTAAGGGAAGAGAGAACAGCTAGTGGAAAAGGACCCCCTCTCCCCCCATGCTATACTCAGAATCTGACCGCAGAGAACTCAGGAGACTTCCCCCAGACTCAGTGCCAGCCCCGCAAATGACTGAGGCTGCTACATTGGGGCAGACAATGACCGGGATCCTGGGGCATCCTCAGCTTTGGGCTGCTTCTACTCCCACCACAGTTGCCTTCCCCGACTCCATTCTGCACCCTCCTTCCCTTCCTGAAACATGAAGATAGAGGCATAAAGGTGAAGAGGGGCCTGTCTAGACTCAGGTGAGAAATAACACTACACACCCTCCCAACCCAAACCACAGGGAAGAGCAGCTCCGGCCTACCCACATCAATCCAAACCTCTGGCCCGCGGAGGGTGAGGCTCCATATCTGCCCTCCCCTCTCCCCCGGGCCTGGAGAGGTCACCACCAGATCAGGATGCTCAGCCTCCACTTACCTCACTCCTCAGCCCCCCATATTTCCCTTCCTGCTCTGTTTTCTCTCCCTCCTTCGCCCTCCTCATCTATTCTCCTCCCCACACCCTCCCAGGGAACAGTCCTGGTGGGAGGGTCAACGAGACACCCACAGCCACGCTGCAGGGCATCTCTGCTTTCCTGCCAAGGAGGTGCCACCACCCAGCACACACCCACAGGGACTCACAGAGCTCGGGGAGGCTGTGCCAGCTCCGTTGTGTAGCTTCCTCCAGCACCCAGGCCGAGCTATGCTGCCCACTCCCAGGCCCACCGGCGGGGTGTGTCCCAGTAACTGCTGTGCAATGTCACCTGCAGGCTGAGCCTAGATGATGGGGCTAAGTGTGGGGTTCATTTAATCATTTATTTGATAAATATTTATTCAGCATCTGACAAGGACCAAGTATGCAAATTGCAGGGGGAGGGAGGAAAGGAGAACAGTAAGCACATAGACTAAAAAACAAAAGCCAAAGAGGGAGGGAGGGACAGGTGTGCCCGCGCATTTACTGCTTCACTGGCAGTGCCCAGCGAAGGCCTCTGAGAAGACATTCAGGAACAGGCAGCCTGGTGACACTTTTGATAGAATAGTCCCTCGGGGAGAACAGCAGTGCGAAGGCCTGAGGTAGAGCAGTGGTTCTCAAGTGGGGTGACTTGGCAGGTTTGGAGACAGCCATGACTGCTATGACTGGGATCTAGTACATGGACACAGCACAGCCCCTATCTAGTACATGTGGCAAAAACAGCCCCTATGACAAAGAATTATCTGACCCAAACTATCAATAGCACTGAGGTTGAGAAGTCTGGTTTTAGAGAAACAGAAAGAAAAATTTTACCACCTCAGCCCTGCCATTGACGGAGTGTGACTTAGAGCAAGTGCCTCGAGCGCTCTATCACATGTAAAAGTGGAGGCAACCACGCCTGCTTTGCCACAGGACAGCTGTACTGACAACGGATGGTCACCGGCACCAATTCAGCACCAACAGGAACCCCAATTTGGGGTGAAGCAAACTTAATCACTGCAAGCACCTCCAGGGTGATACCGCATGGCTGGTACTATACAGTATGGCCCTGGGGCCAGGCCCTCGTCCACTAGGAAGCTCCGCTCTACTCACAGGTGCACCACGAGACCTTCTCCAGCGTTTCAGTTCCTGCAGGGAAAACCCGGTCTTCAATCTTGGAAAGCGCATTCTCCTAGCCAATGAGGAGCTGGCTTAAATAGACAGATATTCCCACCCCTGGCCCCTGATTGGTCAGAACAGAACGGCTCTGATTGGATGCGGAAAGCCTCAGTCCCATTGGTTGAAGTAGGGCTCCAGGAGCTCCTTTATAAGGGCTGGCTCACAGGGCAGACACACAGGACAGGTGGGCAGAGGCTTCTCCCCAAGTGCAGTTTGTTTGAGAGGCCCCTGTGCAGAAATGGCTGGTAGGCTGGGGTGTGTGTGTGTGTGTGTGTGTGTGTGTGTGTGTGTGTGTGTCGCGCGCGTGTGTGTGTGTGTGTGTGTGTGTTTTGTGTGTTTAAATTTGAGCTCATTTAGCCACCAGGAGCTTTTGTTTACAGTCTGAACATGAAAGGAAGTTAGAGCTTAGCTCGTACTTGGAAAAATCACCAGTGCTGGTTATTGTTAGTGTTGTTTCTCGAAAAATCACCAGTGCTGGTTATTGTTAGTGTTGTTTCTCATTACTCTCCAGGCCAGTTCGCTGAGATATTCAATTATACAATAGATGGCTTATTGCAGGAGCGCCTTGCACTCCCAGATCAACCTGGCCGGCCTCAGTGGTCTGAGGACTGTGGCTTTCCCATGATGCTCCTGTACCAGGGAGACACAGACGAGGGGCCAGGTGTAACCCTCCCTTTACTGCGGAGCTTCGCTGGCTCTGGGCTGTTTCCAACCACAGCATGAGCGGCTGGGTTCAGCTCAGTTCTCCTGAGGCCTCTGGAGAATGAGTGGGAGCTACTGACCCCCTCCTCACCAGTGTCTCCCCTCTGAGATTTGCATATGACTTCTCAGGGTTCCTTGACCCGGAATGCCCCTTGATTGACCCACGTTAAACAGATTAATATATCCTGCTCTGGGGGATCAAATGTGAGCTTGGGGCTCTGAGGAGGGACAAATAACTTGGTCTTGGATTCTTGTCTTAACTAATGACTCCCGGTTTTCCTTCATGGATTGGGGAGGTGGAGCAAGGAGAGGAAGTGAAACTAAAGAAACTTATCACCTCAGTGCAGCCTGCCCCTCCCAAACTCAGACTCCAAGGCCTCACAGCCCCCCTTCCCAGGACTGGGACAGACCTCAGACCAACTTCAAAGAGGGTCATAAAATGAAAGGAGGGGCCAGGCAGTCAGGGGGCAGCCACCTGGACCATGATGAGCAAGACTCTGGGTGGACACCTCACCAATGCTCGCCCAGGTCCGGACATGTCGCTATTTGAGCTTTCTTCTTCCATTTAATTTTAATTGATTATTAAAATACCAAAATGCTACAAAAATAACCTGGGTTGCTCATGCAGAATTGACAACTGTTAAAATGTTGTCATATTTGTTTCAGAAATAAAACATTTAAGTTGCAATCCCCGTTCCCTATTTCTTCTCTCTCCCTGTTACTCTCTCCCTAGGGTGGGGATGGGAGGCCCTATCATGAATTTCCTGGGTAAATTTTTTATATTACACATATTTTTAACATACAAGAATATTCTGTATTGCTTTGTTTTCCTCTTTTTATAAATGGTATCATGTTGTATCATTCTGCAACCTCGAGTGTCTTATTTAACCTTTTGCATGTTGGGCCCCACTTATGCTGCTCCTTCATCTGCTGTGTAATCATCCTACCACATTTTGTTGACCATTCCCTACTCAGGTGCTTCCATTTTGTTGCTAAAACCCTCTTATATATGATTACTTCCCCACATGTGTGGACTTTTTGTAAGATTTACTTTCTTTGAGTCTTGGAAGATACCTAGTTTTTAAAGCCCCTCCCCTTTCAATTGAAACTCTCAAGACGAGGTGGTATCTGAGACTCATATTGGCCAATATATCAGAGGGCAACAAGAGTGGGATCAGAGCCCCAAATCCCACTTCCCCATTTTACTCCAGGGTGGGGGAGGCATGTCATTGTTATCAAGAAGAGGGTGCCATGGGCAGAGAGGAGGTGGGAGGGAAGGAGTCTTGGCCAGAGACACTGTCCTGCTGAAGGTGACAAAGGACCTGCCGCTCTGAGGCAGCCTGGATACGAATAAAAATTCCATAACACTAAAGCTGTGCAGGACCTTAGAGATCCTGTTCCCCAACTCCTTCACTACCCACAGAGGCCAGGAGCAGGGAAGGGACTTACCCAGTCACATCAAAAGTTCTGGACTTGAGACCAGCATGCTTTCCATTTTACCAACAGGACAGGATTTCCATTTTCCAGACCGGGGGTGAGCAGCTCCCTGTGTGAGTGGGCCAAATGTGTAAGGGAGTGTGTGTGTGCACGCGCATGCGCGTAAGGCTGCCTGATACAGATGGGATTCTATCCTGTGAGCTCGCAGCCCTTGGCACAGCTTCAATGAGATGATCCCCCTGGGAGTTGGTGCCTGGGAAGGCAGAGGAAGCAGCTGCGGGCAGGCTCTGCTTGGGCCCACCGTGGGGAATGGGGGAGCTGACCTGTCTCCAGCAATGGCTGATGGTTGCTGGGCAGGGCCTAGAGCTCTGCCTGCAGCTGTCTCCCTCACTCTGGGGGCATCACAGTGCAGGACAATTCCTATCTTAGCCTGGGAAGCCACGCCTTTGCTTTCTCAGTTCAGTTCTATCTGTGGCACCTGGATAACACACATTCACTATTATTCATTCCCATTGTCCTTCAGGGTAGACCATGTGCCAAATATCACCTAGGGTGCCTGTCACAAAGAACTGGAACTCTCAGTGAAACTGGAACTCTCAGTGAACCCTCAGCTTCCTTTCAAAGGAAGAATCTTGGGTCTCCCCACCCTGGGCAGTCCCTCCACAGGACACTTTGGTGCTCAGACCACTGGGCACTCAGTGACAAGGCCTGGGGACCGCTTTTGCATTAGGGATGAAGGGTTCTCTCTTCATTATCGT
This sequence comes from Myotis lucifugus, assembly GCF_000147115.1. Taxonomy (NCBI): domain Eukaryota; kingdom Metazoa; phylum Chordata; class Mammalia; order Chiroptera; family Vespertilionidae; genus Myotis; species Myotis lucifugus. The sequence continues at coordinate 189,605 of NW_005871515.1, forward strand.
TAAACCTCCTTGAAGGCAGCAATGAGAGCAGTTTCTCTGTGCCCCACACAGTGCTGAGCACAGTGCTGAGGACACAATACGTTCTCAGTGCATGTTTTAAAGTATTTATTGATTTCAGAGAGAAAGGGAGAGGGAGAGAGAGATAGAAACATCAATGATGAGAGAATCACTGATCAGCTGCCTCCTGCACGCCCCTCACTGGGGATCGAGCCCTCAACCCAGGCATGTGCCCTTTTGCCGGAATCGAACCTGGGACCCTTCAGTCCGCAGGCCGACGCTCTATCCATTGAGCCAAACCAGGTAGGGCTCTCAGTGCACATTTTAACAAAATTAGCTCCCGGGGTCACTGGCTGAGTTTGCGGAAGGGCAGGTGAGGCCCAGAGAGATGTGGGATTAGGGAGGGTCCCACATGCAGATCGGAAGCCAGGTCTACAGAACTAGAATCCAATCTGGCTTCAACCCAAACTTCCAGCTCTTAGACTGACTTTGAGTCAACGGTTACCTTGGGGAGAAGGAGATTTACCCCCTCTGCCCTACCAGCAGGTCATAATTTCAAGAGTTTCATCAAAAGGTTGATGAGACTTGGGGACTCAACAGGGTTGAGTGTAGTCACCTGTTGGGAATGGCTAAAGGCATTTCCCCAAACCTGAATAGGAAACTGATTGTGGCTGCCAGACAGTTAAAGGGCATCTTAATCTACATGTTATTGCCTCCTACTGGCCAAACACCTGAACAGCCGTAGGCTATTCCCCAAACTGACAATGCTTCTGTACCCTTTGAAACCTTACCCTTTGAGGTGTATTATCTCCACCTTGCCTTAGGACAAATTGTGTTAATAAAAGCAAGGGTCCTAGACAAGGAGGGAGTCTTCAGTTCCTTTAGCTGAAGGTCCTCTGACCCCCAATGCCTTTCAAAATTATATCTCGTCTTGGGACTTCTTATTAGTCTCTGGATTCCTATCTCATCTACACACAGCCTTTTCCAGAGTCCTGAACCCTTCTTGATGCTGGGACAAGAACCCCGGCACCCCTCCTTCTTGTCCTTCACATCCCAGTCCTGTTCAAAGGTTTCAGCCAAGACAAAAAAATATATGAGGCCGTCTCTGTTTCCAAGGGGATGGTGGAGAGACAAGACAGGCAAGTGAAAAAGCAGCACTGGTTGAACTAAGGATTATAGCACGTGAGTGGTATTTAACGTTTTCTTTATACAGAAGTGAGGTAAAAGTTCTCACTCTACTGTCTGCCTATTATGGACTGAATGTCTGTGTGCCCCTAAAATGCATGCATTGAAGCCCTAACCCCCAATAGATGGTGTCAGGTGATCAGCCTGGGAGGTGATTAGGGTGAGATGAGCATTCAGGTGAGGTCCTCATGGTGGAATTAGTGTCCTTAAGAGACTAGAGCCCCTTTGCTCTCGATCTCTCTCTCCCTCTGTCCCCCCTCCCACCATGTGAGGACACTGCAAGAAGGTGTTTTCTACAAGACAGGAAGAGCGGTCACACCAGAGACAGAATCTGCCATTGCCTTGACTCTGGACTTCCAGCCTCCGGAACTGTGAGAAGTCAGTGTGTGTTGTTTAAGCCCCCATTTGTAGTATTTTGCTATAGCAGCCCGGCTAAGACACTGGCCCCTCTGCCCCCACCCGACACCCTGGCGGAAGATGCCCCCTAGGTCACCCTATTCCTGGCACTGTCCTTATATTCTTCCCTCCTGCTTCTCTGTCCACATGGTGCTGATCGCTCCAAAGTGCTCAGACCTGCTGTTGTTTGGGGATAGTTCTATAACGGAATAATGCTTGATGGAGGTCAGGGAAGCTCAGCTCTACTTCCGGTTCTGCCTCCTCCAGCTCTGAGACACGCAGCCAGCAGGTTCAGTTTCTGGCCCTGCCCACTGTGACTGAGGGCAGAGCCTGTGCCTGTAGAGCTACGAGTCCATAGGAGGGAGCCATCAGGCACCATTCAGCAGGTCCCTACATGACGTATATGCCACCTGCATGATGGCATTAGGTCCTTGACAAAGGCTCACAGATTGGAGGATCTGTTTTGTCACCTGGCATAAGGTTTAACCTTCCTGCATCTCTACTTCCACATGTGTCAGATAAGCACAGCTGTATGATACCTACCTCACCCAGGTGGCATTCATATGATTAGAATATATATACTAGAGGCCTGGTGCATGAAATTCATGCACTGGGGGGAGGGAGGGGGTGTCCCTCAGCCCAGCCTGCACCCTCTCCAATCTGGGACCCCTCGAGGGATGTCTGCTGGCTCCCAACCGCTCACCTGCCTGCCTGCCTGATTGCCCCTAACTGCTCCTGCCTGCCAGCCTGATCACCCCCTAACCACTCCCCTGCCAGCCTGATCGACGCCTAACTGCTCCCCTGCCAGCCCGATTGCCCCTAACTGCCCTCCCCTCCCCTGCCAGCTCGATTGCCCCCAACTGCCCTCCCTGTCGACCTGGTTGCCCCCAACTGCCCTCCCCTGCCAGCCCAGTCACCCCCAACTGCCCTCCCTTGCTGGCCATCTTATGGCAGCCATCTTGTGATGACATAGGTGTGGCCATCTTGTGTGAGGACATGACAGTCAATTTGCATATTGCCTCTTTGTTATATAGGAGGATATTAGAGGCCCAGTGCGTGGATTTGTGCACATTGAAAGGAAATTAATTAGAAGGTGGCTGGTGGGGTGGGACTGGGCAAGATGGGCTAGACATACCCTGGAGCCAACCTCCCTGAGGTCCCTCCCAGCCAGCCACACCCAGGACAGTGCTGGGGCTTGAAAGGCGTCTGCAGAGTGAGCGGGTCCCTCCAGCGGGTGGGGTCCCTCAGCCTGGCCTGCGAGGATCGGGCCGAAACCAGCAGTCCGACATCCCCTGAGGGGTCCTGGAGTGCGAGAGGGCACTCTGCAAAGTTGCTGTCGCTCGGCAGCTCCTGCATTGAGCGTCTGCCCCCTGGTGATCATTGCACGTCATAGCTACCGGTCAGAAAGTCAAATGGTCAGACGGTCACTTAGGCTTTTATATATATAGATATATATATGAAAATGCTTGACCACAGTAAGAATAATACATTGGATAAATTTACACCAAAGTGCTTGTGAAATTATAAAACAGTGTGGAAAGATGCTAGAACTAGATCCTCATGTCTTGAAGTTAAAGGAGCAGGTCTTTAGGGAAGGATGACCACCCCACCCCCATCCCCATCTCCATCTCCTTGTGGAGTAGGGCCGGCCAGACCTGCCTCTCAGCCTGCTGGAGGGCAGTGGGCTTGCAGAGTGTGGGAGCAGTCCAGTAGCACCTGCCTGCTGGGGCTGGGGGTGCTGGGATGGCCCCCAGCAGCTCTGCAGCAGAGGTCTCCCTGGGGCTAAACAGGGCTCATGCCCAGGGATTACCTGACTCCCCTTTCAAGATGACTCTCCCCCTGACCCTCTGTCCCCCACCCCAGCACTCTGCCTGACTCAGCTTTCCTTATCTGGAATTCCAGTGTTTGTATTACTGTCCTTGACCTCTCCTGCCATTTGCTGCTCTGGATAAGGAATGGGGGAGAGGGGGGCTGGGGCCAGGGCTGGGGCAGGGGTGAGCCTGGGAGCTGGTTAATCATTTCAGCCCAATCTGCAACCCTCCCCATGCTTGCTTTGCTGGTGCCTGGAGGGCTCCATGTGCAAAGCTCAATGCATATTTCTGGGTGAATGGATGAATGAAAAAGAGGAGAGGATGGAGGAGGGAGGAGGTAGGGGAGTGTGGGCAGTGCAGAGAGGCTGAGGGGAGCAGGTTGCAGGTGGGCTGTGAGCAGGGGCCCACGCAGTTCTCAATAAGTGCACTTGGGTTCCGTGGAAAGGAGCAAGTGAAAGGGAAATCGCTGGTAGGCTGAGTCATCCCATTGGGTGAACAATCGGAAGCAATTCTGCTTCCCACTGCTGGGAGAAGTCAAAAGCCATTCCGCCTGGCAGCCTTTTGTGTGCAGATCCCAGCGGTCAGCTGCTGGCTGAGCCTTCCTCCTCCCCAGTGGGCAGTTTGTATCCTAACAGTGCTGATTGATGGTTCTTCTTAGGAACATGATTGCCCACCAATCCCAACCTGCCCTTCTCTTTTCCAAAATTAAACTACAGTTACATGCAAAGCTCATGCAAATTTCACCCCTGCTGCTGTGAGTGAGTGCAGCGGCTGCTCCCACGTGAGGCAGCAGAAGGTGAGCCTCATCCAGGCCTATGACTGGGGCACCATGGGACACCAAGGCCCACTTCTCCTCCTTTAACTTCTAAACAAGGGTGACTCCGGTGCTCAAAGGCATAGCCTGTCTGATGGGGATCTGTGTGCACAACCTGTGACCGTCCCTGACTGGTCTCTACATGTCCTGAGTTAATCCTCTCTTTGTACCAACTGATGTGTGTGGCTAGGGAATTCTGACTTCTGTGTCACCTCTGTCCTGATTTCTTACCCTCACTGTGTCCTCCTCCAGGGCGTTCCTGTTGGGGACCTAGAAGCCTTGCAGCCGCTGATGACAATCAAGTAACCCTGCTCCCCTGTGGGAGCCACTGCCCCCACCGCCCTGATAGTGGGGTAATTACTGCAAAGCCTGGGGAATCCCTTAGGGTTGGCCAACAGCTGCTCCTGAAGCCCCTCATTACTGCCCCCTTCACTCTGTGGTACTGTAACTGGTAGGCCTTACCATCTGCCATCCCAGAGTTGCAGAAAGAGGCTCTGAAGAGCCACGTGGAGATGCTGGGACTAGAAGGTCGCTCCAGCTTCGCTGCTGCCCCTCCTTGTGCTTCACACTCCAGCGATGCTGAAGGGCTCATGGTTCCCCAAACTGCCTCTCAGTGCTTTTCCACTCGGTCTGCCCTCTGCCGGGAAGGACCTCCCTGACCTGTCTGTTTCTCCGGGGAAGGTAGACAATCACCTCTCCTTTCTCAACTGTGTCTGAAGGAGGCAATGCCAGTCCAATGCCCTGTTGGGAAATCAAACCCAAGGCCACAGATACCCATTCCCTGAACTCTGGGGGAGGAGGGAGGGCACATGACAGCGGCTGGAGATTTCAGAGAAGAACGTGAGATCTGGGTAGGAGGAGGGACCTCTAGCTGGGGAATCTTAAAGAACCCTCAGCAACGTCTCCTGTGCTGTGTCCCCTTGACACTGTTTTGAGCTGGTATGGCAAAATGAGTCACCTAATTCCTCAGTGTCAAACCACATCTACTTCATGCGATTTCTATGAGGATTCGATGAACAATGCATCTGAACACAGACACTCAGTGCCCAGCACACCCTAAGCACTCAGTAATTGTTAGCTATCATCCTTGGGTATCCTGAACCCTATTCACCTCAAGACCCACCTCAAATGCTGCCTCTCTGTGGAGCTTCCCACATGAATTCAAGGCCTGTGGCTCTCTAGATGCTCTTGGCCATGGTTCTTAAAGTACGGCCCCCAGCCCAGCAGCAACAGTGTCCTCAGGGACCTTGTTAGACATGCACATTCTCAGGCCACCCCAACCCAGACTCCTGGGCCCAAACATCTGCGTTTTAACGGCCCTCCAGAGGATTCTGATGCAGGATAAAGCTTGAGAACGACTGTTTTGGTATTTTCTTTGTAATTTATCATTGCATTGGTCATGTGATTTAGCCTGACCTGAATGAATAAAAGCTCCTTGAGGGTAGACCTTGTCTTATATTCTGAGGAAATGTTGGGTAAGTCCATGTGAATTTGAGTTAGATGAACATTTTAATTAGATTTCATCTGAATAAGTCCTAACCTTGCATTCCCCCCACCCCACCCCCCTCAACCTTCCCATCCATCCAAGGCCCTGGGGAAATTCTTACCCTCCCTCACTCAGTAAGAGAAGATTTCCTCCTCCTTCCCTCCCTCCCTTCCTCCCTCCCTGTCTCCCAGCCTCTCTCCCTCCCTCCCATCTTCCAAGGCAGCCACTTAGGGCTCATGAAAATGACAATGTAGAATAAGGGTGGAGAGCACGTCTGGAATGTTAGGCAACTCTAGATATTTAAGTTTGGGTCAGGGGTGTAAAATATATCTTTTTAACATTTTTTATTGATTTCAAAGAGGAAGGGAGAGAGAGAGAGAGAGAGAGAGAGAGAGAGAGATCAATGATGAGAGAGAAACATTGATTAGCTGACTCCTGCACGCTCTCACTGGGGATTGAACCTGCAACTGGGGCAAGTGCCTTGACTGGGAATCAAACTGTGACCTCCTGGTTCATCGGTTGACAGCTCAACCACTGAGCCATACCAGCTGGGCGGGGTAGGGGAGGGTATAAGATATTGAGCTGTCCTCTCAAAATGCAAAACCAGGGCAAGGTAGTGTGGTCCTAAGCCCCTTGCACACAGATTCCTTACAGGATACGGACAACCTGCTTGTTGTAAACTATAGCATTATAGTCAGGTGGAAGAGGGCCGAGGGCACAAGGACTCCCTTTAATACCTTCCCATTGCCACTGTGCTGGCTGCGGGGCTCCTTCCCCAGGCCCCGTGGGCAGTATAACTGAAAGCTGGGGGTGACTATGGCCAAGGAAACATATGTGCACATAAACATGTGATTTAGCCAAGCTGCCAGCCACTCTTAATTCTCTCTGTGTCCAACTAAAGCCACTAGTTTGCAAACATAAGCTTTCCCAGAAACACAGAAGCTGTGAACATATCATTTGGACCCTTTTAAGAGTAAATGGGGGCACTGGTATGAATTACACTAGGACAGTAGACATAAAGTGGGACATGTAGTCACCTTACATATCAGCCATATTTCTTCCCATGAGGGCCAGGCCAGGAGTGAGGATATTGAGGAGGGAGGTTTGGTGTCTATTGGTTCCCTGCCCCCTTCTCTCAGCTACTTAGCGCTCAGTTGACTACAAGGGACAAGGAATGGGAAGCAACTAGGAACCAGTGAGCGCCAGCTAAATGGACCGCTTACCAGGTGCTCTGCCTACAGTATACCTAGGGTGCTGTGGCACCTGGTACCTCAAGCACCTACACAGTGGGTCCTTATCTCATCTGTCCTCACCACAACCAGGGACAGGTATTGTAACGGAGCTCCAGGGTCACAGCTGGAAGAGCTGGTTCTAGAACCCAGGACTTCTGGCTCATAGGCCAGAGCTCATCCACTGCCACATAGCCCAGCCATGGGGCAAGCAAGGGTAAAGGATGGATATATCTGGCTGGGCAAGCATGGCTGTGTGTCGCCTCACAGGACCTGTGTCAGTAGTTGCTTTGATAGGTAGAGACATCTGTCACTGTGGGGTGAGCTGCTGGGAGCACGTGCACCTTTGTTCAATATTCACAAGGGTTTGGTGAGCATTTACTACACGCAGTCACTCTCAGGGCCCAGAGACACAGCAGTGAGCAGAACAGAGCCTGCCCTTCTCGACATATACAATCGTCTCAGAAAGTGACAATCTAGCTTGCATTCAAGGCCCCGTACAATCTAACCCCAGCTTCTCTTCTCACCTCACCTGCCACAATCACAAGCTACACCAACTAAGCATGCTTCCCGACTGGTCCAGGACACAGGGTCACTGACATGCAGGGATCAGCTGACATCTAGAGTGACCTCCTGGCCAGCATCCCTGAGCTCTCTCAAGGGTCCATGTAGCCCTTTCCCTCCTACGTGCCTTTGCCATGCCGCCTCCTCCCATCTGAGGCATAGTCCCTGGCCTCTCCTAGATCATCCCTCCTGGTTTCTCCTGCTCAGAAAACTCAGCATTGCTGACTAGTGCTTTTGTCACCTAGAGAGTCGACTCTTTTTGAGCCCATATTCTGATGGGCATACCAAAAAACCAAGAGCCTCCAAGCAAGCCTTGGCTCTTGCTGCTGCCTTTTGTATTTCTCAAGTCAAATCCACTAAACCTTCTCCACTCTGCAAGCCTGCACCCACCACTGCACTTGACTCCTGCAGGTAACTTCATCCGCACAATACAGAGACCACTGGAAGCTCTGAAGGAAAATCTCTCAATTCCTCAACGCAACTGACGTGCTTCTTGCCTCTTTGTGCCTCTCACTATGGCATGCCCTCACGTCAGGTCATCCTTCCAGCTTTGCCATGATCCCATCAGCTCCAACCTTCTCAGGGGTCTTGCTCCAAGAATTATGTTCTCTTCCTCCTATTTCAAGGTCTTGCTTTCTCTAATTCCCCCCCATGAGCACTTAAAGGTGCACAAGTCTGCCAACTCAAAAGCAACACACTAAATCCTAAACTCATTTTCCCTCCAGGAACAACCATCGTTCCTCCCATTCACAGCCATGCTTCTTGAGAGAGAAGCTATACTCATTATTGCCACTTGATCATTTCCAGCTTGTCCTCAGTCCACAAAGGCCTGACTTCTGTTCCTACCAACCCTCTAGAACTGTTCTCCAGGGACATGGCTAAATCCAAGGGACACTTTTCCATAGTTATCAAACTTGACCTCTTAGTGGCTCCCTATTTTTTTTTCAACTCCATCCTTTGAGACAATCTTTCCTTGGCCTCTCCTTTGTCACGTTTACCTCTTTCATCCTGAAATGGTGGTTCTCTTTGGGATTCCATCCTGAGCCTGTCCTCTGCTCCTGGTGGGCCCTTCCTTTCCCGTGGTTTCAGCTGCATCCGCCTGGTGATGAATTTTGGATCTGTGTCTGCAGCCCAAACCTCTCTCCTGAGCTCCTGACCTGAACATCTAACTGCTGCCAGGCATCTTCCCTTGGATGGGCTACCACGTCTCACACTCAGCATGGCCCAAATGGAATATATCAGTTCCTCTTCCCTGCCATCACTCACCTTCCCCCAACGTGTCCCTGCTTCTGGCTCCTAGTCTTTGAGAATGGCACAACCAAGCCAGAAATCTGATTCGAAGAAATCCGACCAACAGTCGGGTATTAGACTTATCGGGGTCATCACTTTGTAAGTTATATAAATGTTTAATCACTATGTTGTCACCTGAAGCTAATATAATATTATATGTCAACTGCAATGAGGGGGAGGGGGGAAGAAACTTAACCAAGCCAGGAAGCCTTATTCCTTCTTCTCTCTCACCCCCATCTGAATAATCACTAAGTCCTGTCTTATGACTGAGTTTCCTCAAAGCCAGCATTCCCCTCTAACTCCACTTCTGCTACCTTCGTCTAAGTTTCTGCCATATTTCTCTGGGGATATTAATAGGCCTGGTATTTGCTCTTTTCCAAGGTCTCCAAAGGATTCCCTCTTGCCCGAAGGATAAAGTCCAAGTTCCCTAACATGGCAGAGAAGGCATCCTTATTACAACTGTCCACCCTTGTATCTTCCTGCTGTGTGGCACTACTGCGCCCGCACCCCTCCTGCCCTCCACCCATTCTGACAGATGGGAGTCAGTGTGCAGAGGTCTCCCACTGGCCCCCTCCTGGGTTTCCCTGTGTTGCTCCCTAGGCCTCCGTCCCTGGGATCTGCTGAGAAGGGCTTCTGTGAGGCCTCCCTGTCTTCAGCACGCCCTCTGCTTGTTCTTACAGCAGCGTTAATCACACCATAGTGCAGGGCCTCCTGACTCACATCTGTAAGACTGTGTTTTATTCAACACTGCATCCCTAGCTTCTAAGCACAGTACCTGCCCCGGAGTCCAATAAATGTTTGTGAAATGAATGGATAAGCATGAGTTTAAAATTCATATTCTATTTTATGGTTCCACGAGCAGCGCCCTTTCCTAGCTCAACGCCATAAAACATGACACAGTGGGTTTATGAACCTTTTCAGCTTAACCCCCACCCCAGGGGGCTCCTTGGACCGCACTAGGTAGCCTGGAGCAGAGCTCTGACAACCCTCCATGCTCTAGAGGAGCCTTCTCTTGTGCCTCGGTGGCTCCCAGGTCTGAGTGTCTGGTCCAGGGCCTGGGGTGGAGGGTGAAGGGTGGGGGAGGGGTGTTGGGGTTTGCAAGCCTGTGTGAGACCTTCCTCATGCTGTAAGAGCACAGCTGCATGACTGGACCTGCAGGGCACACATTGATGCACTGGACTCAGCATCCCTATTGGTATTGGGTTTTTCTAAGTCATCTGCGCTCTGAGCTCCGTTTTGTGCAGAGAATCTGGGACTCACAGAGGGACCAGCTGTCCAGATTTGCCTGGGACTGTGGGAATCCTGTGGTGTGAGAATTCAGCACTGACACGGGGAAAGTCCCAGGAAAACCGGGATGGGTTGGTAGCCTTATCTAGTCGGAAGTTGGAGTTAGTACAAAAGAAGATTGAATTAGTCCTAGTGACATCCTGACCTCACCCTCGGCCCCTCACTGAGTGGCTCCCTGGGGTGATGTTATAGAAAACAAAAGTAGAGTAACTGCTTGTGTGTGTGTGTGTGTGTGTGTGTGTGTGTGTGCGCGCGCGCGC
>NW_005871515.1:200023-203272 GCF_000147115.1 Myotis lucifugus
TCCCTCTCTGCAAAAAATCAATAAAATATATGAACGGTGGCAGAGGTAAACACCTGAAATTGCTGCCTCATACAACCACTTTAAAAAATACGAATAAAAGACAAAACAGACACCATCCAGAACCACAGGAAAGGCTGGCTGAGTGGAAATTCTACAACTAGAAGGAAAGAGAAAAGCACACTGAGACTCAGAAGAGGTGCGGAAGTAAAGTGCAGAGGTACAGAGGCGTACACGGCAAGGGCTGGCAACTGAGGACGAGGTTGTCTTTTTCAATTGGGAGGGATACACAAGCTCCCGACTGCTCTGAACTCCAGTTCCGAGAGAGTCTCTGGGGACCCCGACTCATACGGTGAGAAACTAGACTATCTGGCATCGGGCAGAACTCGAGGGCAGCTTTCTCTCAGAGGTGCTTGCAGCAATTACCTCGGGTCACTGAGACTCAGGGCCTGGAGTGCTAGTTGGATAATCTGGGTGGATCAGTTGGAAAGGTCCTTCATTGTGATGTAAATGCAGTGACTGAGAAGGGGGGGGCGGGGGCTGAGTGTGGAAGGTGAGGGTCCTGCAGAAACATCAGTGGAGATAAAGGCAGAGATTATATCATAGCTGCTGGGTACGGAGATCTGATTTCTTTTGTGCAGATGTCACATGCTGGCTGAGCTGTTATTAACTAAAAGCAGTCAGGGCTCAGTAGCGGCTTAGGAGCGAGCGGGTGTGTGGCTGAGTGCAGTTTAGCATGGCAGAAGCAATCTCGCAGCCTGCAGAAATGAAGGCCGCTGTCAGGGACCCACACACATGTTAATAGGCAGAGACATCGCTAACCAGTAGCCACCCACTCCCCCCATCACCACCACTATCAGCACGAGAAGTAAAATAAAACAAGTGTGAGAGGCCTGCAGGTTATCAACAAATAATAAAATTCTGAAGTAGGCTTGTTTTCTTTTATCCATTTTAAGGTACAATGGCTTGAAGAGTGGATAATTATTGGAGGTATGCCCAGGAATGAAGGAAAGTATGTAAGGTTGGTATTAATTTTTTATTTTATTTTTATTTTTTGCTGGTATTAATTTTAACCAAGAAACGAATGGTTTCAGAACTGGGCTTTGAACCAGGCATTTTCACTTTGGAGGTCACTCTGAGTGGGAGGGAGGAGGGAGAATGCTAGAAAGTCCCCGCAACCCCAGGCAGGCACACTGTCCTAGAAGCACCCCCTTCTCTCTTTCACCCACTGCAGAGCCAAGAACGTCCTGCAAGAGCCAAAACAACAGGATTCGTCAGCGTTTTGGAAATTTCCCAGAGGGGCTATCAGTGTCTGTTGCCAACTCTGACTTGGTGCAGTTTGGGAATTCCGGGCCTGCAGGGAAGCTGGCAGGAGGACAATATGTGTGAGAGCCTCCCATGCAGCCAGGCGTGCCCGGGAGAGGCGTGTAGAAACAGCCCCATTGACTGCGAGTTGCTGGGACTGTCTCGTTGAGCACAGCGCCTGGCACACAGTTGGAACTTGAGAAATGTTCATCGAGCAAATGAACGAGCAGACCTCCCACCTTAGGTCTCTTCTCGCTCAAATCGAGCTTCCAGGTGGCAACACTACAAGTCACCTCTCTGAAACACAGACCGGGCGTCAGGTTGACGCCCTTTTCAGCCTCTCCCCTTTGGAATAAGTGTCCTAACTTCCTTCCTCAGGCACCTGTGCGCCCAGGGCATTCATGACGCTGCGTGACCTGGGCCCCAACCCCTCTTTCCAGTTCTGTTCCACCTTTTACCCTCCAAGACCACTTTCCTCACCATTTCTCCCAAGACCACTCTGTATATAATAGAACCCGCCTAGCCTTGCTCAGGTCAACCTAGAATCTCTTTCACCACTTCCCGTGACCCCAGCTTTCAGCCTGTGATAAGCCCTCTTCAGAGTCCCACTCAAATATCGCTTCCTCCAGGAAGCCCTCCTGCATCTCCCCCTGCCTCCTTATCAGTCATTTCACACCAGGGGGCCTGACTCCAGCCTCTCTCTTCAATTGCTGGTTCTTTACCTCTCACCCTGCACTCATAGTTGGGCTTCTTGAAGACTAACACTGTTTTATTTGTCCCCACAGAATCAGCTCAATGACTCGGAAGGAGGGAGAGGAACCAGAGAGGCTTAAAGAGGTTGGAAGAGGAAATGTTAATGGGGTGGCGTTAGGAAAATAAAGAATGGCAGACACCTCGCCCTTTGCCTCAGAAATTGCTGTAATTGGCACAGATTTCCTTTTCCCGATTTAGCTTCCACCCCAAGAAGCAGAACTGCTACTGAAAGAGGGGAGATGAGGGAGCCTCATTCCCCCACCCCCACCCCCACCAAGTTCCACCAGAGAAAAGCCCAGACTGGGTGTCCCTCCTTCCTCAGGTCTTCCCTGAGCCCTGATCTGAGGGTGCACCTTCCTTCCCCTTTAATCTGCCCAGGAACAGGGCTGATGGGAGGGCTTCCTCTCCGGCAGCCCTGCTGTGTCTGGCGTGACAGTCCCCTCTCATTTTCTGGACGTGGATACTGTCCGGGCTGGCACCCTTCCTTGGGAGTCCAATTGTCATTCAGGCCCCATGAAAGGCCCCTTACAACTCGCTCATTCACTGCACCGCATTGTTCCTGTCCATTCACTGGCATTCACGGGGATAATTCCTCCTGTGCCACGTGCATGGAGGCGCGTGCACATGCGTTCGGACCCGTGTTCCATTAGCCGTGAGGACACTTGAAATAAAGGACAGCGCTGCCTGGATGCGCTCGCCCTCCCCCTCTGACAGCTGGGGCATTCACTGCGCAGTGTTATTTCAAGAAGCAGCCGGAGAACTGGGGGCCTCCGCGGAGCAGGCAGGGAGGGGGGGCAGGGGCGTCCCCACGGCTCCCTTCTCTAAACACCGGCAGCTACATCACTCCAGACCGGAGCTGCTCTCCCTCCCAAGTTCCAGTTAGTTCTGAGGTCCAGCCTCTGCCTTCCGCTCAGCCTGTGGTCGGCAAACTGCGGCTCGCGAGCCACATGCGGCTCTTTGGCCCCTTGACTGTGGCTCTTCCACAGAATACCATGTGCGGGCGCGCACGTACAGTGCGATTGAAACTTCGTGGCCCATGCACAGAAGTCGGTATTTTGTGGAAGAGCCGGTATTTTGTGGAAGAGCCACAGTCAAGGGGCCAAAGAGCCGCATGTGGTCCAAAGGTCTCCACAAGCCTGCTCTCAAGGACCTTCCAGGCTCATCTGCTGCCTCCTCCCTCCACAGAGCCCCACC
>NW_005871515.1:203442-223043 GCF_000147115.1 Myotis lucifugus
AGGGAAATGTCAGACCAAGAAGGAGACAGAGGCGAGAGTGAGTGGTCTATTCTATCACTTGTCTGCCAAACCAGAGCCCTGCTTCCCCCGCCCAGGCCTGGCCTCAGAGTCAGGCTCATTCTCCCAGATGTCAGGACCCCAATTCTCCCCTGAGCACCGAGGCCCCACTAGAGGCTCCCAAGACCTACTCTAGTCCCGCCCTCCCATAGGGAGGCATCCCTGATCCCCACCGGGACCCACACTCCTTCTGATGCCCGTGGGCTTTTGGGTAATACCCTCAACTGGCATTTACCAGGCCCCTCCATGTGCACATATTGTAACCACTAGGTGAGATCCCAAATTTCTGGAGGGAAGAGGTGGAGCTCACACCTGTAAGCTCACGGGCTTCTGGTTGGCGGGTGCAGATGCCTGTCTGCTTACAGAGTGAGAAAAACCTGTCCTCTCCCCGGACAGGTGGGACTTCGTGGGCAATTGCTCTTGAACAGGGCATTTTGTAACCAAAGAAGTATAAGCTTTTGGGTCAGACAGATGTGGACAGCTCGCAGCTTGGCTGCTGCCCAGCCGTACGGTCTCGGGGAAGCTGCTTAGCTCTGAACTCCAGTGTCTCTGTGTGCATTTGTAAATTGCAATTGGGTTTGCAGCCTTGGCATATTGACAAGTTGGGCTAGAGCAGTGGTTCTCAACCTTGGCTGCACATTAGAATCACCTGGGAATCTTTTTAAAATCCTGATTTCTGGGCCTCATCCTCTGGAAATTGTTTCTTTGTTACTAATGTTGTGGCCCCTCCCTATAACAGAGAAACAGAATTTCCGGGAGGGGAGCCCCAGAATCAGGATTTTAAAAAAGATTCCCAGGTGATCTAATGTGCAGCCAAGGGTTGAGACTGGGCTAGATCATTCTTTGTTGTAAAGGGGCTGTCCTGTGTATTCAGGAAAGTTTAGCAGCATCCCTGGCCTCTATTTATCAGATGCCAACTATACCTACTCTCCACCCCTCTCCCGCCCAGTTGTGACAAAAATGTCATAGACACTGCAAATGGTCCCTGGAGACAAAGTCTTTCTCAGCTGAAAAGCACTAATATGTACGCCCTGGGGTTGCTCTAAAGATTAGACAATGTGATCGTACGTGTAAAGTGTCTGACGCATAGAGTAGGTGCTCCATGAAGGCTAGTCCCATTTGGTATTTTAAGTAAAATCTGGCAGTTTGCCTTCCATCCTCACCTGCCAGGGCGTGTCCCTGGGCCTGGAAAGTGGGTGGAGTGGAACAGCTCTGGGGAAAAGTTCAGAGGAAGGTGTCTGAGCCCAACCATCTCTCCAGTGGCTTCGCTGGTCTCGGGGGAGACGGCTCGGGGAGGCTCAGCTGTGTCTCAGGAGTGTCTCGTGGGAAAGAGGTGGCGTAGCTGGAGGCCCAGAAAGGTTTCCACAGAAAGCCTTTTCCAAGCAGGCAGCCTGTTTCTGCTTCACTCCCTCCTCCCCACCTGGCTGCTCTGGGGAGGCAGACAGCTCTTTCTAGACGAGGGACTGCAGCTTACAGAGAGTAGCAGTTTGTCCCAGCAAGGAGAGCGTGAGGAAGACACTGCTGAGAAGCTGGCTTGGCTGGGGCGCAGGAGGGAAGGGCCCAGGACACCGGCTGAAACTGCAGGCCTCAGAGGATGACTGCCCGCCCGCCTAGCCCTCGGCACATCTGGCCTTCAAAGCTGCCGCATCTTGCCTGCCCAGCTCCAGGCCTCGCCACTGGGGCAGGAAGACAGAAGAAGGGGAGAGGTCTCTGGGGGCCGTACTTCCTTTGTTCCATGGACATCTTCCAAGTCCAGAAGAGAATTGTATGAGAGTCAAAACGAACCCAATACAGGAATCTCAGTGTTGCCCAAGCTATAGCCACCCCGCCTCCTCTGGTTGATTTCTTTAAACCAATGGTTCTCAACCTGTGGGTCGCGACCCCTTTGGGGGTTGAACGACCCTTTCACAGGGGTCACCTAAGACCATCGGAAAACACATATATAATTACATATTGTTTTTGTGATTAATCACTATGCTTTAATTATGTTCAATTTGTAACAATGACATTGGGGGTCACCACAACATGAGGAACTGTATTAAAGGGTCACGGCATTAGGAAGGTTGAGAACCACTGCTTTAAACGGTGGAGTAGAAATGACAATGGACTAGGGCAGTGATGGCGAACCTATGACACGCGTGTCAGAGGTGACACGCGAACTCATTTTTTTGGTTGATTTTTCTTTGTTAAATGGCATTTAAATATATAAAATAAATATCAAAAATATAAGTCTCTGTTTTACTATGGTTGCAAATATCAAAAAATTTCTATATGTGACACAGCACCAGAGTTAAGTTAGGGTTTTTCAAAATGCTGACACGCTGAGCTCAAAAGGTTCGCCATCACTGGACTAGGGGCCTGAACTTTCTCCTCTGGACCACTGACTAGCTGTGAGGTCCTGAGTGAGTCATTCTCTCCTGCGCTCCCTTCATCATCTCTCTGGGGCCGCGTCAGGACTGCTCTCTCAGATACAGACACTTTGAGAGGCTCTGGTGAGATCAACAACCAAACACACTTTGAGAAGAGAGAAAGGATTGTTGGTGTCCGCCGCCACTGCAAAGTTCAGCCTCATGCTGAGGGAGCGCAGGGCACAGCAGAGCCATTTAAAAGGGAGTCACCGGATGAAAGGACTGAGCTAACAGGACGAGCGCCAGCCAAGGCGGGTCACCTCTGGGAGGCCGGAGGGAGCGGCCCTTCGAAGGTTAATGAGTTCAGTGTGTAACAGGAGCGGGAGCCAGCCCACGGCCCTGGAAGAGGGGGTCCAGCGGAGCAGATGCAGGACTGTTTATTGTTTTGGGTTTAGATTTAATCATGAGATTAGCTGCCTGATCTGTGACTCCTCTGCGCTGCTCCCTCCTTCCTCTCTGAGGGTCTGCATCATCCCAGGCCCACCCTGTGGCCACAACCTTCAGGATGGCCTGCTGCCTCCCATTCTGCACGAAGGTCTTCTAAACACGGATTTCAACACTCCCATCACTTATCTTCCTTGATAACCTTTTCTGCTCCCATGGCCGAGCTCACCAAGACCAATGCCACCATCTGCTCGTGTTCGACAACCTCTCCATGAAGTGGTGAGACCTACCTTTCCACTTCCTTCCTCGTGCTGAGCCCTTTCCTCATCTCTGGAAATGACCTTGCATGTGACCGCATGTGCAGTGAGGATCAATGACAGAGTGGATGCACGAGGATCAATGACAGAGTGGATGCACCACCATTACAATCCACTCAGGTCTCTTCCACCTTTCTCAAGCCCATGCAAGATGGTTTTCTCCCTCCTTCAACTGGCCAGGCAAGTCCTGCCCTCCAGGGCTCACTGACCTTCTCATCCTGATGACCCCCTTCACTAAGTGCACCTTTGGTACTGAGTCCCTGTCCTGCCTCAGTTCTTTTGCACACAGACAGGAGTTAGTGAGCCCCTCGCAATATGCCTGGGGTTTATCCATGACCTCATTTAATTCTTGCAATAAATGTAGCAAAGGGTCTGGATTCAAGGTCTGTATACAAAAAACAATTGCACTTCTATATACTAGCACCAAATTAAAAAAAAATTTAAAAACGTGCCATTTAGAAAATGTATATGCCTGGGAACAACTAACATTGTACATGATCTCTACACTGAAAACTATAAATACTGTTATGATAAATTAAAGGGAATCTAAGCAGAGGCAGACATATGTCAGGTTCATGGATTCGGAAGACTGAATATTCTAACGATGTTCATTCTCTCCTAATCCATCTACAGGGTCAATACAGCCCCAATCAAAATCCCAGCACTTATATAGGGTGTCCCCCCAAAATGTATTCACACACTTTGAATAATTATAAAGGCAATGTTTATTAAAATACACTTCATTTTCAAAATTGAGCTATCAGCTGTTAAAGTATGTTCACATTTTTGGGGGGGATACCCTGTATAATAACATGCAAAGGGACAGGAATAACCAAGACCATCTTGAAAAGAACAAAGCTGGAGGGTGCATGTTACCAGATTTCAAGACTCTGAAGTAGAGTAATGAAGACAATGTCGGGTTGACAAACAGCTGGAGAAAATGACCACAGGACAGAACAGAGTCCAGAAACAGTCCTGCCACTTGATCTATGACAAAGGGGACAGTGCAGAGCAGTGGGAAAGTAAAGTTACGTTTATTAATTGCTGCTGGTTGGCTGGTACCCATTTATAAAAGAAGTGAATTTTGACTCCTATTTCACCCCACACACAAATAGTTCCAGATGACTTGTAGATAGAAATATGAAAGGTAACATACGAAAGCTTCTAGAAGGAAACACAGAAGAACAACTTCTTCGCCTTTGGATAGACAAACATTTCTTAACCAGGACATCCAAAACATTAACCACACAGGAAAAAAATATTGACAAATTAAGAATCTCTCTTCCTCAGAGGGCACCACTGAAATTAAACGGCAAAACAGAGTGGAAGGAGGTGTTTCTAAGACACATATTTGACAAAGGACTCCCATCCGAATACCAAAAAGAGCTCATGTAAAACTCTAATGAAAAGGCAGAAACCAAATTAAAAATGGACAAGAGAATTTAAGTAGGCACTTCATAAAACAGAATATGCAAAAGGCAAAAAAATGTATAGACAGGCATTCATCAGGATAATGCAAATTAAAACCATGATTACTAGTAAATACCACTGCACAACCATTACAGTGGGTAAACGAAAAAGTCCCATGACATCAAGTTTTGGCGAGGATGTGACGCAAGTGGGGCTGTCTCACAGCGCTGGGGGCAGGGCAGACGCCCTCGACCTCACTGAGAGGGGCTGGCAGATGCACACCTCCTGCCCCAGCGGTTCCACTTCGAGGTGTGCACCCAGGAGACATGTTCCCGAGTTTACTAAAAAGTTTACCCAAAGACCTAGCAGCATTATGTGTAAGAGTCCCCAACCGGAAACACTGGAAACCTCAATCCCCAGTGGAATTGACAAATATCCTCAGTGGAATATTTGTGCAGTAGCACGTTCCGGAGCTAGAGAATGCCAGAACTACGGTTGCACACAACCACAGGACCGGCCTCCCCAAGGATGCATACCTGAGAGTCTCTTAAGAAGATGTTTACAGGGAGGTAAGCGTTGGTGCCAGGGGGAAGGGTGGACGTAATCCGAAGAGGAGCAGAGGGGCTCCTGGATACCGTTATGTTCTATCTTCTGCCTCGGGTTTTATTTACGTGAGAACTGTGAAAAGTCATCTGACTGTCCATCCACGATTTGTGGATATTTCTGTATGTATATTATACTTTAATGAAAATGTCACTTAAACACATTTCTACAAGGTGGTTTATTTCTTTCCTCCCCATTTACCAGTGAGGAGACTGGGGTCAGAGAGAACAAGGAACTGGTCCCAGGCCACCTGGGGATGAGAGGTGGAGAAGGATTCAAACCCACCTGGGTGGGCCCCTAAGCACCGTCTCCTGATGGGGGACAGTGCTGCTCTCTCCCTCAGTTGCTCAGTTCCTCACAGGGGCTTAACCCTGACCTTCCTGCTTTGTGCGCCCATTGCTGTCAGCACAGGGTTGCACACTACAGCCCAACAGATGCTCGGAGCTATGGACTGAATGTTTCTATCCCCCCAAATTCACACGTTGAAGGCCTAACCCCAAGGTGGTATTTGGAGGTGGAGCCTTTGGGGGGGTGGGGGGGAGTGATGAGGTCAGATGGGGTCACAAGGATGGAGCCCCTTGACGGGATTAGTGCCCTTATAAGATAAGAAGAGTAAGAGACCAGGATGCTCTTTCTCCACCAGGAGGACCCAGCAGGAAGGTGGCCATCTGCAAACCAGGAAGTGGGCTCTCAGCAGAGGCCAAATCTGCCAGCACCTTGACCTGAGACCTCCCAGCCCCCAGCACTGTGAGGAATGAATGGTTATTGTTTCCGTCACCCACTGTGGTATTTTGTTATAGCAGCCTGAGCTGACAAAGACACAGGAGAGGAAGGCTGGAAGCTAAATTTATAAACTCACCCACCTGCCCCTTTTCTCTCCCTCACTCCCTCCCTTTCTCTCCTGGCTCTAAGAAGTGTTCCCGAGCTTGCCAGGCTCTTGACTCCACCTCCTGACTTGGCAGAAAGGCGTCACCTTTAGGATGGGGCGGGCAGGTGGCTTCAGCAGTGCTCCCAGACCTGGGGGTCTCCTTCACTCGGCTGCTCCTCGTGAGACCCTCCCAGGCACAGGGCTCTGGACGGCAGTGTCTGCTCAGCTCTCACCCCTCCTGCTCCCAGGGCTTAGTCCTGGCTCCTCCAGCTCCCTCTCAGCCTCGCAGCTCTTTTCTCCAAGAAAGGGGGTGGGGGGTGAAGCATGTTGGCAGATCGCTGAGCAGGGCTTCCTTCCCGCTGCCTCCCCCCTCCCTCCCCCGCACAGCTGGGGATCCTTAAGTCTCTGTCTCCCTGAAGAACCAGGACCTGGAAGCTGTCGGGAGCCTCCTCTGGAAAAGCTGATCACCAGCCTCCCCATGGCTCAGCGCCCAGGAAAGGCCACGGGAGCTGCCCTCCCCTCCCAGCTCCTCTGCCAGAGGAGGATGTCCAAGCAGGACCAAAGGCCGGTGATGCCAAGAGGGGGAAGAGCTTCCTCTTCAGCTCCCAGAGCTGAGCGTTTCCTTAGGTTTGGACTAAGCACCATGCACACATGATCTGGTGCAAGCTGCACCCCAAAGCACCCCGAGAGACCCACAGATCCCCACCTGACAGACCCACAGGTAAGGCCTCAGGTTTTATATTGGCAAGTGCAGTGCCTGGCTTTGCCCCTGAGTTGTGGTGAGTCGCTACTCTGGTTCTTTATCTCCAGCAGTAGACTCACCCCTGGCGGTGGTCCCCCTGGCCCCTATCCACCCACCTCCCCGCAGGCCTGCGGCTCCTCCAGACCTCACCCTAACTCTGCCCTGTAGCCCAGCCCCTGCTTCATCACTCCCTGCGCTGTGGGTTCACCCTAGTCCTTGGCCCCACTGCAGCCTCTCCACACTTCTGCTTCCTTCTGCAGACCGGAGCTGACGGCAGTGCCCGCCTCACAGGGCTTCTGTACATATGGAGTGACATTTTAATTGTAAAGGCACCAGGATATAAGCAAGAGCTTAACCAATGGCAGCTGGTTTTTGTTGCTATTTTTAAACATATGGGACTTGGTGACTCAAGACACCGCTGGGCTCTAAGGCTAGGCTCAAACTCCTGATCTATTTCTCTCCAACTCTGCAGGTCCCTGGTCTCCACCATTTTTCTTTCGTCATCTAAAGAACTGGGGACATTTCCATTTGGGGCATTTAGAGATTAGATTTTTAAAAAGATGAGTAATCACTTATCAATTGTTTATAAGAAATTGCTCTTAAAAGTAATCACTGATCTGACCGGTGGATAGTAACACCCCGCTGGCCCCTTGGTGTCGTCTGGGCTAGGCAGGACTCCGGACGCTCAAGGAGAGGAGCAGACAGTCAGGAGCTCGCTGTGCAGGGGGAGCAGTCCCAGCCTCTGGCCTTGGTGAACAGAGGGTAGAGGCGAGGTGTGTTCAGCGGTAGCCTCTCCTGCTCTGCAGTGCTCGGTGCTCCAGCCACAGGTGGCTCAGGGCAGGCCGCCCGGGCCTCCCAGAGGCATGTCTGTGCATCTCAGCCCTGCCGTCCTCCTGGGCTGCAGCGCTGTCTCTGGCCTCCACTCCCAGCCCACACGTCCACCACTACCTCCTTGAGGAAAACGAAACTTCACCTGTGGGGGTCCTTTCACCCGAGTCCAGGGAGGGGCAAGGAGGGGACAGGGGCCTGGCCAGAAAGAGTGACCTGCAGGCAGCGCAGGGCTGGTTTGCCCTGAGCGAGGCTTAGTCTTGCACAGGGGCTAGTGCACACTGAACACCCCTGGTTTCCTTGCAAAAGAAACCGTCATCGTCACCAACTGCTCTTAGAAGCCAGACTGCCTTCTGCCGGCGCCCTTCTGCGACTCAATGTGGAAACATATTTGCCTGCAAAGGCTGAGCTCCTATAAGGCCTTCTGGTCCTCAGGGAAGTGGGGTCCCCCGCCACTGCACCCCTGCAGATGGCCGTCCCGGCTGCCTCAAAAGCGCTGTAAAGCCAGCACAGGTCTGGGGGAGGCAGGGAGGCAGCACCTTGATGAGACCAGATCTGCAACTGACTGCTCCCAGAAGTCCCCGCACCTCCCTGTCCCTGTCCCGGCGCTGGTTGCTCCGGTTCGGGTGATGGAGCACAGTCCTCAGCTGCTGGTGGAAAGTGTGCGGGAGGGTTTGTGCTGCCAAGTCCTGGGCCATCTCTGAGGGACCTACTGGGCAGAGACATCTGAAGCAGGCCTGGGTTCCCTTAACGAGATCCGCGTCTCTGTCAGCTTCTCAGTCACAGAGCACAGTCAAGGGGTGGTTCATCGACTGTCCCAGGGACGGTGAGAGGGCAGTCAGTCCTTCGAACTCTGTTGGGAGGTGGGCAGGCGGATGCCCGATTTAGGGTGGGGGGCAGAGACGGCCCCAGGCAAGTGCCAGGACTTCTCTGTTCCTGGGCAGCGCTTTGAGATCTTTTCAAACTCTCCTGGTCCCAGAATAGAGGCTCCTGCAGCTGGGCTGGCATCCCCTCCCCCTAAATGCCATGTGAGCCCCATGCTGGTAGAGGCACTGCCTTCTCCCCAGTAGATACCAACACGCTAGGACAGAGAAACCGCGGGACTGGTCAGATCAGAAACCTAACGGCTGTGTGCTGTGTGCCCTGGAGGAAATCCCTTCAACTCTCTGGGCCTCACTATTAAAGTGAAGTTTCTTCTACTTAAAAAAAAAAAAGCATCCAGAGGACGAGGAGAAGGCAGTGGAAGGTGCATTCAATGCCCCCTGCTTGTTTCGCGGGGAGGATCGGTGTCTGTGTCCCTGCTGGGGAATGTGTCAAACAGGAGCAGCTGCTCCTTGGTCCACCAGGCCCCGCCACCCCAGGTAGGTGCAATAAATGACCTCATTTTCCAGCGCAGAATTCAACTTCAGTTGTCTGCACGCTCCTGGGATGCAGCCAGACCCTGGGCCCCCTCACATCTGTGCATCCCCCTCAACTGAATGCACAGAGAAGTTTCAGTTTACTTGTTTTTCTTTCTCCCCCTTTCCTAACCTTCCGTGGTGCCTAATCCAGAAAACAATCCAAATGGGAAAGACCTTGGCCTTAAAGCAAGAGGCAGGAGGAAGGAAGAAAGAGACACAGTATCTACCCCGTCCATCCAGCCCTTCGCCCTGGGGAGAAACCGTCCTCCAGGTGCTGGAGTGGAGCTGTGGGGTCCTCCCTGAGGCAGAGGGCACTCCCAGCTGAGCCCTGGCCTCTGGGCCTGCCTCCCACCTCCTTCTCTCCTTCACACACGTGGCACAAGCCAACGTGAGCAAGATACACTTTCAGCACCGAGTCTCAACCGAGGATATTCAATGTCTCCCTCACTGATTCTGCCTCATATCACAAGTCAAAATTCAGTCAAATTGACTGAGTGGATGGAGACCCGCAGTGACAAGGTGGAGCGGTTCCCTCACATTGTTTTCAGCTACAATGCTCTCCCTTTGCAGAGGAAGCACATAAGAAGGTAGTTGTCACAGAGAGCGCTGCCTGACTCCAAAGCTGTCCCTCCCTGACCCCCGGACATGTGTCTGGACCACGGGCTCTGGAGCCTCCCAAATAGAGAACTTACTCCTATGCCTGGCTTCCTTCCCTTGGAGCTGATGGGAAGGGGCTGAGGTTAACACAAATGAAGCTCCTACTATGTTTCATGGGTCTTTACTCATATTGGCTCATGGAATTTTCATAAAAATTCCCTATGGGACACAATGCATTTTACAGATGAGAAAAATGAGGCTCAGAGCGGCTAAGTGACCTGCCCAAAGCCACACAGCTAACAGACAGTGTGCATAGCTGGGATCCAAACACTGGTCTCTGATTCCTTCTGCTGTCCGCTCCCAAACTTGCCACACTTGTTTCATGGAATCTTCAAGCATGAAAAAGCCCATGCCTCACCTTTAGGACTGCCTGCTCCCTCTGCCAGGGCTGTGGTTGCCATCCAGGTGAAGTGGACATGGCAGGGGCTGAGTTATTTCTGGAGGAAGGCGCTGTGTACAGGTGTCTTCACCAGAGGCTTCACAGGACACTGCCCTGGCGTTGCCCTCCCTTGACTATGCAGGTAGTTAGCAAGCAAGAAGCAAGCACTAGCTGGTTTGGCTCAGTGGATAGAGCATCAGCCTGTGGACTGAAG
This sequence comes from Myotis lucifugus, assembly GCF_000147115.1. NCBI lineage: Eukaryota > Metazoa > Chordata > Mammalia > Chiroptera > Vespertilionidae > Myotis > Myotis lucifugus. The sequence continues at coordinate 213,710 of NW_005871515.1, forward strand.
GGTCCCAGGTTCGATTCCAGTCAAGGGCATATGCCAGGTTGCGGGTCCAATCCCCAGCAGGGGGTGGGCAGGAGGCAGCCAATCAATGATACTCGCTCATCATTGATGTTTCTATCTCTATCTCTCCCTCTCCCTTCATCTCTGAAATCAATAAAAATAAATTAAAAAAAAAAAAAAGAAGCAAGCTCTTGGGCAGGTGCCAGGCTGAGGAGCCTTCCAGAAGAAGGTGGGGAATAGTGTTCTGAGGGCTTCATGGCTGTGGCAGGGGACCCCTGGCACCCTGTTCCCCTGAGAGTAATGGAGGTCCCTGCTTGACAAGACCTGCCTCCTGTCTGGGACTCTCTGCCCATGCGGCATCAACACCCTGGGCGGTTAGCACGGCTGATTGGCACCCACAACCTTTGTGTTTTGTTTGGATTTGGTTTGAAGAGCTCAGATGAGACAGAGGCAGAGAACTGGTTTCTCATTTCTGAAAGGTGCCAACTGGTAGCAACTGCAACTGATAGTAAGATTCATTGTCACATCAGCTGGGAACTTCTCAGAACCAAGGAAAAGGCAGAGGAACGGAGGAAAATAAAATGTCAAAGCAGCCAGAGAGCAAGAAAGAAGACAGAAGAGAAAACGGAGGTCATGGGTCTCGGCTGTTCCTGACGTCCAGGCATCCCTGGGCCTGCTGGGGAGAAATCCAGAGACTGAGAGCACCCACTGTGGACGTGTTCTCGTGTGTCCCTGGGGCCCACCAGCCGAACACTCATGGTTGAGGATCTGATTAACTAACTCTACCGGCCCTGCAGTCCTCGCTCCCCGTTACCAGTGGGCGACAGGAAAGAGCCCTGAAGTGGGAGCACAGCTCTGGTTCTGCCACCAGCCAGCCTTGGGACCCTGGGCAAGGCCCTCCAGTCGGGCCTCTGTGTCTTCAGCCGTAAAAAACAAGCAAAGAAAGAAAAGCCAGCTGTGATTGGTCCCAGGTCCACAGCAAGGTGTTAGCCATGTCTCCTGTTATAAGTCCTCCACACGGCACATTAACCCTGACCTTTGACCTTGGACTAGGAACTCCCCTCTCCTGGAGGCCTGGCTCCCCCACATTTCCAGGCTGTGTGACCTCTCTAGGAACATGAGCTATCAACGCACAGACAGGGAGGACAGAGAGGCGTTCTAATAAATGATGTTATTTCTAGAAAGTGTTCCCCCCTCACCTCCATTCTATACTCCATTGCTAGATGAGCCTGCTAAAACCCAGCTCTGCTATGTGCCAGTCCTCTCCTATGACTGCCATGGCTCCCCACTGCTGCCAATCAGCACGCGGACCTGGAGCTGGGTGGGCAGGGCGCTCCTCAATCTGACTCGACTTGCCTTTGTTTCCCTGCCACTTATTGTCCCCATTTCTGCCACCCTCTCCCTCCATCTCTTAAAATCACAGCCAGCCCCAGCCAGTTAGGCTCAGTGGACAGAGCATCAGCCTGCAGACTGAAGGGTCTCGGGTTCGATTCCAGTCAAGGGCACGTACCTCGGTTGCGGGCTCAATCCCTGGCCCTGGTTGGTGCGCGTGCGGGAGGCAACCAATCGATGTGTCTCTCTCACATCAATGTTTCTCTCTCTCTTTCTCTCCCCCTCCTTTCCACTCTCTCTAAAAATCAATGGAAAAAATATCCTTGGGTGAGGATGAACCATAAATAAACAATTGAATACAAATTTTAAAAATTAAAAAAAAAAATCACAGCCAGCCCACAGGGTCCTTCTCAAATTCTACATCTTGGTATAGTGATACATTTTAAGGTACCTGTCTCCTCCCCCAATTCCAGGCCTGGTGGAGGGGTCTCCTCCCAGGCCCTGGTAGAGTGCTTGACAGGGACATAGCATTCTATGACTTTGAAGGAATGGAACTAAAATAGAAAGAACTGTGTTCCTGGGTCCAGAACAACAATTCTTGGAAGTAAGTAGGGAGGAAGAGACAACTTGGGGGAGGAGATTTTGCTAGGGGGCAGGAGGAGGGGGTGGAAGGCGGCAGATAGACTGGGACTTAAAGATCCCTTCAACCCTGAGATAGTGTGTTTCTATGCAGAGTACTGGCCCTTTCTTCAACGCAGGCTCTTTAGTTTCTAGGTAAGTCTTGGACCCTGAACTTGGAGGTCCCTGCTGTAGCTCTAGCATAGAAGTAACTCCGTCCAAAATAGAAAGTTTCTAAGTGAACAGATGGCCCAGGCGCTGCTAGGAGGGGGGTCTGGGGAAGCTGAAAGCCTGGCTTCCAGTCTTCCAGGTGGATGAGGAAATGTCGCGTCAGGAAAAGCCCCTCGTCCTGCCCCCAGGTGCCCCGAGCTGGTGCCGAGCCTTCAGGCAGGGGAGGCTGCAGGCCAGCCAGGGAGGAGGCAGGCAGCTGGAGGCCCTCCTGGTCCGGCAGCTCCCTTTCCAGGGCAGGTGGCGGCTGGGGGCTGCCTGGGGCTCGCTTTCCCCCACCTGCCTGCAGTGCGGTTTGTCTGCTGGCGCCACCGAGACGTGGGGGCTGGGGGAATTTGATCAGCACGGAGGGGGAGGCTGTCTCCCCAAGACGTGAGCCCAGTCTAATCCTTCCCCCCTCCTCCTCCTCCTCGTGCACTGCTGAGATGCCCTTCCCCGAGGCGCAGAAGGGAGCCCAAGCAGCGGAGTCTGAAGGTTGCAACCAATAAGGGAGGGTCCTGAGTGCTTCAAGTGCCTTCTGAAGCCCCTCCGCCCCCGACCTCACCGCTGAGGCAGACGCACAGGCCTCCGGAGACACTCAGACAGTCTGCCTCTTAGCGACTGGCAGAAGGTCAAGAGCAGGGCTCACTCCCCAGACTTCTGACCCTTGACATTCGGAGTGTGGTTTCCCAGTGTCCCTGCCTCCCTAGCCGTGTAGCGGCTTTTGTTCTCAGAGTTTCCCCATTATCTTACTGGAGAAGAGGGTGGGAGGGGAAAGGGGTGGGGGCCCACCGGGTTCCAAGCTGGCGTGGGTTGTTGCTGTGTTCCCCTTCCACCCTGTCCCTGGAAGACCAAACAAATCTTATCAGGGACTCAGCGAATCTCCTGTCAAGGTCACACTGACCTTGCCCGGCGATGTCTCTGCTGTCTGATGTGAGAGCCACTCCTGGTCACCTCCTGCCAGCCCCAGTGTAATGCTGGATGAGCCATCCAGGAGCCGCACCGCACCGGAGCCTCTGCACCAGGACACGGCGCTCTGAGTGTCCGCTTCCCTAGCTGGTCCGCTTTCTCTCCCTGCAACTTCCTCCCCAAGATGGGAGGCCAACCCAGAAGCTCCTCTGTCATTCCTGCTACTCTTGGCTGCCTCAGTCCCCAGATCTGGAGGCCCCTAGGCAGCACAGGGAGATCTGAAGTGGCTGGGCAGGAAGGACCACGGCAGGCTCTCCGCCATCAGTCCCATCCGTTTGGGGCTGAGCCCTGACTGTGTCCAGGGCCTGGTGCTATGCACCTGAGGCACGACACACTTGCTCGTTCAAGGGGTTTATAGTCTAGGCAGGGAGCAGGGGAGAGATGAGAAGTAATCACACATGGGAACAGAGGCTCACTGGGCGTGACAGCACCTACTGCAGAACTTAAAGAACAGGGAGCTAAGGAGGGTGAGGTCTTTCTCTCCCCACAGCTGATGTCCTTTCCGCCCTCCAGACCACGCAGGTGCTGCCCCTCCGTAGTGTGTGTACCCCTCTCACCCTAGAACCCCTGCCGCTCCTCCTACTGAGCCCAGACCCACACACCCATGCTCACTGCCCCGTCCACCCTCCAACATTATTGGGGTGAGGGGAAAGGGTGCTGGGCACCCAAGCTTTGCTTCCCCGCCTCCTTCACTTTCTCTTAGCTCCTTCCCTTTCTCCTTTCCTTGCCTGCCTATACTCAATTCTCTCTCTTTTCAGCAGGAATATAATGTTCGGCTGCTTTACACCCACTCTCTGAATGCTGCCAGTGAATAATGACTAAGGTGGTGGGTGGAAGTACAGCAAGTTGAGACCAATTTAGCAGTCCAGGGTGCCAGGAGGAGGCTGACTGAGCAGCAAATGGCTTTGCCACAGCAAGGAGTGCAGCTGCCCCGGAGTCAGCAGGCCAGCCAGCCTCCTGCACAGCCCTGGGGCCCGGCAGGCACTGCCTCAGCCACCCACAGCCTGTGCACAGGGTTGTAGCCATGCATGGGGCAGGGTTTGTCCTTAGGCACGATTGGATTTCCAGAGCTATACCCATCCCACCCCGATTTTAGCTCCGCTTCTGACCCCCTTGAGGGGCTGTTTCCTTGTCCATCCCCTGGGCTGGGAGTTTCACCTAGACCTTTCCCTCTGCTTCTGAAGGATGCTTTGGTCTTGGGGCATCGGCAGCTCTAAAGGGCTGATGGCAGCCAGACTGACTGCTCTGGGCAGGGCAGAAATGGAGGTCCTGGGGCGTCAGGGAGGTGCGCTGCCAGAGTACACTTCACATCATGCCACAGAGAGGCCAACCCAGATGTGACTGCGAGTGTGGGTACCACAGGAGAGTGTGTCTCAGAGGGAGAAATGACAAGACTGGATAAATGAATGAGTGTGTGTGTGCGAGTGTGTGTGTGAGAGTGTGTGTGTGTCTGCTGGCTGCCATCCTGAAAGCAGTCATCTTCTCCCACAGTGACTCACTGACATGGAAGCAAATCTATGGGTGATCTGGGTACAGTAGCTCTTTACTGCCTTTGTTCCAGGACCTGGATATAACCCACATCATCTGTTCAAATACCAATTTGGCCTGTCACTTAGTAAGAAAAATCACCTTTCTGCTGGATTGATTAGAACAATTAATGAGCGTGCGAGCAGTTTGTCCTCTGTCTCTTCCATCTCCCTCCAAACCCACCACACCCTTTCCCCATCCATGCTCCATATGAATCTCTCCTAAATTTCTCCTTATTGGAGGCAGCCTCCATGTGCGATCACCTCCCAAGCCTGGTTTCCACACTCTGCTCACATTGCCAGGGGGAGACTGCCAGCCCATTTCACTTTGGTACTTAGTTAATGCCCATGGCGGGAACACTGACAAAGATGATGGAATCAAGTTTGGTATTCCAATGAAACGTCATGAATTCAGATTCTGTGAAGGCAACATTGCTGTAATTTTAATGTGGAGGGAATGAAACCTTTCGAATTGACCAGCTATAAAGAAAGAACTGGTATGAGATAAAAGTTCATTTCTTAAAGTAAATCTCAAGTAGACATTCCATTATGCTAAATACTTCCTAGTTTATTGTTTCTTGATTCAACATACATGCATGACAAGTGCTTAGGGAGAAGGGGGGCTTAGAAAAAGTGAAGAAAACTCTGATTCCCATCACACTTGTAATTATAATGATTACGAAAGTAACTGAGTTCTCATGATTTTAAAAATATACTTTTTGCCCAGCTGGCATGGTTGAGCATTGACCTAAGAACCAAGAGGTCACAGTTTGATTCCCAGTCAGGGCACATGCCTGAATTGCGGGCTTGATCCCCAGTGTGGGGCACACAGGAGGCAGCTGATTAATGATTCTCTCGCATCATTGATGTTTCTATCTCTCTCTCCCTCTCCCTTCCTCTCTGAAATCAATAAAAATATATTTAAAAAATATTCTCCGCCCCCCCTCCCCCGAAGATTAAACATTTGTCAGCAATGCAGGGAGCCTAAATCTGTCTAATTAGTGAGGCCTGATGATGGGTGGCCATAGCCCAGATTTGGCAGTCAGGATGGCTGGGTTCAAGTCCCAGCGTTCCACTTAAAATCTTGGGTAAACTCTTTTACCTCTGAGGAGCTCATTCAGTTTTCTCATCTGTCACATTGTAGAAGAACTCTTCCTACAGAGTCCTTAATAACAAGGTCCCTTTTAAGGTGTAAAGTCCTGGACAGATAAAAGGGGCTATTGGAATCATTATTGCAGGAAGCCCAGGAATGGCGTTCACCGTCTGGTGGAAGTCGATGTCTGGCAGGAAGCAAGAGAGTGAGAGAAGCAGGATGGAGATCGCAGACACAGAGGCAGCCGTGCCAAGGGCAGCTCGCCCGAAGCCCAACTCAACTGTGCTTGACTGCCACACATCCCCACGCACTGCTCTGCTCTAAATCGTTGGAGGAGGAGGCCCAGGCCAGTCTGCACACTCGTTTGGCTGCAGGCAGTTATAAGAGGTGAGCCCTCCCACCCTTCATTTCCAGCTCTGTCTGGGCAGGGTGACTGGCTGAGTGGGGAAGGAGGTAACAGGGTGCCCCCAGGGCTCCCCCTGGAAGACAAAGCCCCGTCCCCTCAGCTCTCAGCTTGCATCCTGGAGCTGTGACCTGGCTGCTGTTACGTCTCCTCTCTCCTACCGTCTTGAGGGTCAGTCCACCACCACCTCCTTCCTGTCATCTTTGAGCTCACCTTCCTCATGCTGAGCAGCTGCTGTGTTTAAAGTTGGTATAATCCAAGTGTCATTGATTCATGTGTGCTGCTCCCCCTTCCCAACTCTCATCACAAAATTTAATCTCAAACCATTATTTCGGCATTTTTTAAGATCGCCCATCAACCTGGCACCTTGCATGGATAAGACCTTTAACAAACAGTGAAATGCAGTTTTTTTCAAACTCGAGTCGTGATCTTTGAAAGGAAAACTGAAGTCCTCACAATCCCTGAGAAGGCACGGGGCAACCCTGATAGGAGAAATAATGGGGTGGTCCAAAGAGCATGGGAAGGGAGTCACCGGACTGTGACTGTGTGACCTTGGGCAAATCATGGCCAGATCACCTCCCCAAACATGGTAGCAATTCACACTCCCAGCAGCAGTCAGAGTGTCCAATTCAGATCAGTGGCTTTCAAATGCAGCAACACAAAGACCTATTCAAAAGGAAACTCAAAGACCAGCCGTGTAAATTGCCTAAAGATTCCCCAGGCCTTTGGACACTTCTTTGCTGGCAAAGTCCCAGAAACACCTCATCATTGCCCTGGACCCACTGCCCCCCCTGGGGTTCCAAGTCTAGATCACACAGAGCACCTCCCTTCATCATTGTACTTGTCGGTTGACTGGGCTGGAAATTGAGTGGATTGGCAGATAGAGTGGGTAGGTGGGGGCTAGGCTTTCCTTAGGCTCCCAAACTATTGGAGGCAGGAGCTGGGATGGAGAAGCCCTGACTAGGCAGAGCCTCTGAAGGAACTGGCCCAAAGCAGAGGCTGGAGTATCAGAGGCCAGCCAGCCAGTGTGCTCCCTGCACAAATCTGCTATTGGGAAAAGTGCTCCCTGACAAGGGTCTCTCGCAGCTCTTTTCCCTCCCATCACTCCCTTAAACAAGCATTGACTAAGGGCCTACGCAGAGTTGCCAGATACTGTACCTTGAGCTGGGAATTCATCACACAACCTCTGCCTCTAAGAATGTTGCTGGCTCTTGAGGAGCCAGTGGGTACAGGTGGGATAGCCTGGAATGACGGCAGGAACTCAGGAAGGCCCGTGACCCAGACTTAAGGAAAGGAGAGGGGACGGTTTCTTGGAGGAGTTGATCCACATGGTCAAAACCAGAAGTGCAGGCGGGAGCTAGCTAGGTGGCGGGACTGGGCAAGAACATTTTACAGGGAAGAAACACGTATTTCTACGTTCAAAGGTAGCAGGACAAAGTGGAAGCGCCAGGGGCAGAGCTGAGTTCAAATCCTCACTCCCTCCTCCATTTGCTATCTCCTCCTCTGATCATCACACATACCCTGCAGGGCTGCGCTGAGAATTAGATGAGATAATGGATAAAAAAACACCGGGCACAGTGCACGCAGTGGATGTTATTAGATGTCGTGAACTATTACCCATTACGCTCATCTCTAAGCTGCTTAATGACAGGTTTGCCATCATTACTTTACTCATCTTTGAAGCCTCACTGCCTGGCCCAGAGCCTTGCATTTTGTTGGCACCCAATGAATATTTATTAAGTGAATGTGGGATTCGTGTAAAAGTATATACATAAATTTGGGGAATTAGAAGGCCATATTTTATGGCTGAAGCCCATCTACCTCTTGGTCTCTACAGGCAGATGCACGGCTTCTCAAAACTGCCTGGCCAATCCTCCCCTGACCCATGCCCAATGCACAGGCTCTCCCAACACCCACACTGCATAGCAGCGCACCTTGACGGCAGCTACCCTGCCGCAGGTCTACTGAGGCACCCGCACAGACACACATGCACACGCTGAACGGCTGAAACAGGTTTTACCTCGCGAAGCACACAGAGGCTGCCATACATGTTCAATAACGAACGTCCTCCCTCGTGTTCGCCCACACCTTCGAGAGACACCCTTCTCTCTCCACCTGAGTTTCTTCTCACAGCGAGTCCAGTGAGTCCCCCATCACATCCATCCAGCTGAGACCTGGTACTTGAACTCCCAGTTGCTAAGTCTAACTCTGCTCCCAGTAGCTGTGGACCTCAGGGAAAGCTCTGCCCCGCTGGTGCCTCAGTTTCTTCACTGGTAAACACAGAGAGTTAACCATGCTTCATGCCCACCTGGTAGTTATGCTGTGAGGATAATGGAGATGACAAAGCAGATAACATCAGTGAGATGCAGAAAGCGCCTCAGAAGAAAGGCGCTGGATAAATATAAGGTGCAGACACCACGCCTGGTTAGCGTATATGCCTCTGCCCACAGACTTGGCTCTTTTCCACCCTGGAGCACAGACACCCTTCCCCCTGCGAACTTTGTCTCTAATACCCACTTTCACGTGCATACACATACATTCTCCCCGCACCTGCATTTCCCCCAGCATGCCCACAGCGAATTGTTTTTGAACTTAGAGGAAGCTCAGGTTACAAACACCCTTGCTCCCACAGACGGTTCTCAAGGGTCCCTCAAGAACTGCCAAGCAGACAGCTCATCTCTCCATCCGTGGCTGGGCTCCTCTGCTCCCACGATTATAATTAGGCTGCACTTCCAGCAGAGCAGGAGCCCCTTATCTGGTGCAGCTCCTGCCAAGAGCTCCCCAGAACTCAGAGCCTCCTCATGCATTTGCCAGCACCCAAGACCAGTGTGGATGGAGTGAAGAGGAAGGATGTGGGGGCCTCAGATGCTCAGGTCCCTACGCACTCCTTGTTCCTGGGAAAGGGAGGGCTCTGGAGCTAACAAGGCTGGGACACTCTCCTAAGGCTGACACACTCGTGGGCGAGCAGCACACTCATTTGCTCCACAGTTCAATCCTTCCCACTTGGAGCAGGAAAGAGAAAGATCACCTGGCTCTTGTTTCGGTGCCTCAAGCATGTGGAAGGGTGTGTGTGTGTGTGTAGGAGTGCGGAGAATGGGGGGATGGCTGCCTGTGGTGGGTGAGAGAAGTGAATGTGGTGTGTGTGTGTGTTTTGTGTGTGTGTGTGTGTTGTGTGCATGTTTCAGGACT
>NW_005871515.1:223143-252372 GCF_000147115.1 Myotis lucifugus
TCTCTTGAGATGATCTAGCTCTGTCATCAACCCCCTCTCTATCTACCTCATCCCCTCTGACATACTCCTCCAGGGAAATACTCCAAACCTCTAACTGCACCAGTGTCCCTGCCCCTGATGCGGACACAGCCCATCACCAAAGTTCAGAAGGCCAAGTTCAGGGGCCAGGCTTCAGCTGTCAAACCCTCTGTCTGGGGCCAGGGCCCCTCCAGCCTCACCATCACCTCTGGCTTCCTCATCTCCACACCAGTGTCACCCAACACTTATGTCTATCAGATTCGGGGCTGGGAGTAGATACACCCCGTCTGCGGGAGACAGAGATGAAGGCAGAAGGACAGACATACCATTCTCTCCTCTGGGCTGGGACCAGCCAGCAGACCCACCCTGGCGGAGGCGAGACCCTGACAGTTACGCACAGAGACAAAGACACCTAGACAGACTTGGCACAGACAGACAAAGACCGACGGACGCGCGGACGCGCAGCACCCCTCGGGGAGCGCGGGGTCCCCGGAACCTGGGCGTCCTCCGTGGCAAAAGACCCTTATGGAAGGGAGCGAGACCCCGCGTTCACCTCTCCTTACCTGCCCCCGCGCCTCGGGCTGACTTGAGAATTATTTTTCAGGGGTTCTGCAGTTTGTTTTCGTCCCTCTTTCCTCAGAGGTGCGGGGTGGCTCTGGCTCCCGGGACGAGGCAGGCGGAGAAACTTCGGCCGCTCCTCCCGCGCGCTGCCCGCCACCCGCCCGCTCCCAGCGCGCCTGCCTCTGCGCGGTGTCCCGGAGCCGCGGGCGAGGAGGCGGGAGGAGCCGCAGGAGGGGCGGGGCGGGGCGAGACTGGCACTTCTCATTGGCCAGGCCTGGTATGGGCGGAGCCTCGGGTGGAGCTGGGCGGGGCCGGAGCCGTGGCCGGCGCCGCTCATTGGCCGGGGCGGGGCAGAGTCGCGGCAGACGGGGCGGGGCCGGTCATTGGTCGGAGCAGGGCGGGGCGGGACTAGCGCCGGCGCCGCTCATTGGCACAGGCGTGGCCCGCAGCCCCGCCCTCCCCGCTCCGGGGCCTTTGTTTCTGGCTGACAGCTGGGGCTGCTCGCGACCTCCAGGCTCCTGGGCGTCCCTGCGGGAGCGGGGTCCCGGGCCCCCATCTCCCCGCTCTCACGTCCAGCAACACCCGCCGAGCGGCCTTGCCTGCCCGGTCTTTCTCTCCTCCCTTTCTCCCAATGTTCCCATCTTGCTCTTCTCCCCTCCCTCTTTCTTTTCATTACCTGCACTCCGTTCTGACTCCAGGTTTCCTTTATCCATTCCTTCTCTTTCTCCTCTTCTCCGTATTTGCCATCTTCGTTATCACCCCTTCGTATTCACTAGTATCCCTTTACAAGGTTTCCTCACTCCAAGCCCCAAGTCCCGCCAAAAGGCTGTATTTCTAGGTTCAGAGACTTGACCAGCAGCCTGGTGAGGGGCACTGCTTCCCCAGGCCAGGATTACAGACCGGAACCCAGAGCACTGGCGCTCTTACTCCCAAGACATTTCAAAGGCAAACTTTTTCAGTTCCCTCCCAGGGACTGCGTTTCAGGGAAAAGCTGAGGCCTGTTTCAAGTTTACAGCTATTAATTTCACCCAGTACCTTTCTAACACTATCATTTTCTTTAACCACACTCACTTTCAACTTTCTGTAATTGAGCCAGGAGGAAAACCAAGCTTACAAGCTTCGGTTGGACAGTTAAACGGGGTGCCAGGTGTTGCATGAAGCTCTGGTTCTGAGGGTGCACTGGAGCTGATCCTCTAAAAGCCAGGCCTGGCTGTGCCCAGGCAGCATTAACCTCAGACAAAAGAGGTGTGTGTGTGTGTGTGTGTGTGTGTGTGTGTGTGTGTGTGTGAGATTTAGTAGCTGACCTCTGATTGTAAGTAGAATGGAGGGAATGGAGGAAGACAGCCCTAAGGGAAACAACACCCGTTTGTTTCTGCCGCCCTCTGCTCAATACCCTGTAGGAGATCCTCACTAGATCTAGACCCTTCCTGGAGGCATCATAGCCCGGGGTCTGAGAGCACAGACAGGTTCTGTCCCTTATCATCTCTGTGACCCCGAGCAGTGCTTTAACCTCCTTAGATCTCAGTTTTTTCATGTGTAACATGGGGGTGGCAATTCCCAGTATGTAAACTCCTGAGGGCAGAGTCTATTCTCTTGTGTTCATGGCTGAGGGAGTTGGTCTTGTTTTGTTCATGGATGCATTCCCAACGCCTAGAACTTGCCTGGCATGTAGTAGGCACTCAATAAATATTTGTTAAAGAATGAATTCAGAGTTTGTAGTTTGTTGGGAGGATTCAGTGAGAATCCTGGCATGTGGTCAGTACTTACACATGGTAATTATTATAAGTAATACTACAGCTTCTCTGTGTCAACCCCAAGGGCTACTCAGCCTTCTCTGAACTTCACCTCTTCTCTCCTACCTTTGTCTGTACTTGTTCCTCCATTGGAAAAGCCTTTCTCTACCTGTCAAAATTTGAGACCTACCATGCACACCTTCTCTGATCATCCCAGGCAGAATGATGGCCCCTTTATCTAAAGCCCCATGCTTCCTGCAGCCCATTCAGGGACATAGCATATGCATGCTTGCTTGCATGGTGGCTGGGACTGTAGGTCTGCCTCCCTAGGGTGTGAGCGGTCCTTAGTCAGGAACTGGACTCTATACTTATCTCCAGAGACAAATGCGGTGCCTCCCAGGTGGCAGTGTCTCAGGAATATTTGCGGAATGGGTTACTATTGACCAAACATCTCAAACCCTTAAGTAAAGGGTAGAGTCTTGGAAGGTAGAGTAAGGGATCAAGGGGGCTCCAGACTTCAGTCAAACTCATTTTAGTGTCTTCAGATGTGGAATTCTATGGAAGAGGCAAAAGGCTTCTGGAGGCCTGCTGCTCCTGGTTTGGACCCCACCAATGACTACTTAAATGCTGTTGGAAAAGCCATGTCCCTGGCTAGGCCTCAGTTTTTCTCTCCCCCACTCCCCCTCTTCTCCCAATATTCCCATTTTACTCTTCTCCCCTCCCTCTTTCCTTATATTACCTGCACTCCGTTCTGACTCCAGGTTTCCTTTATCCATTCCTTCTCTTTCTCCTCTTCTCCATATTTGCCATCTTCTTTATCCATATTTCTCCCCCCTCGCCTCTCCCTTCTACTCTCTCTAAAAATCAATGGAAAAAATACCCTAACTTTAGGTGAGGATTTAAAAAAAGGAAGAAACATCCTGTGCAAGGGATGTTTCAGAGATAAATAAGGTGCATTGACCATGGAGGTGGAAGTAAGGAAGTGAAATGGACAGAGGAGAGCTGTGATGGTATACTGTGTGTGTGTGTGTGTGTGTGTGTGTGTGTGTGTGTGTTCATAAAAGCCTCAGGAATGTGGTCTCCAGGAGCACAGAGCCATAATTAGCTCCCTGATTCAGCTGTTTGGTATGGTAATGCAATGGCTGGGTGTGTCTGCCCCTAAAACCCCTGGTGAGATTCTCAGTGTGGCTCCTCTTCCTTCCTTTGTCTCCTGAAGAAGTGCTGCTGTCCCTGGGCCCTGGGTATCCCCTTTGGACATCTGCATCACTCAGGCTCACCCTTGTCTGAGCTGAGTCTAGAAAGCTGGGTTATAAAGCATGTTCTTATAAAAAGTCTTCATCTACTCATCACCTAAGATCAAGTAGTCTACTGTCCTGGCTTCTCATTCTGTTCTTCATCTCTGGAGCCTAGGATTGGCCATACAGGACAGGTCCATGGACCAGCAGCTTGTCTGGATTAGAAACTTCCCCGCCTTTCCAATGGACTTATCACAGTTCAAATAATTGTCTGCCTTCTTGTTCACCTTCGATTCTTCTGCAAGTTTCTCATTCAAGACCACTTGCTTCTTATTCAACATTAAATCCCCAGCACATTGTTGGTATTTGGCAAACACTCAAAAAATACTTGAATGAGTTCTATGGAGGGGCCAGGATGATGTTTCAGAAAGGCATGGACTCACACACAGAAGATCCGCACATACTCCCACTTTTCAAACATGTGCTCTTGTCATAACCTTTTTGAGACTCAGTTTGCTCATTGGTAGAATGGGCCCAATAACATTTGCCCTATTTGTCTTGTGGCAATGACCACAAAGATGAAAAGAATAAAGTCAAAGGTGGTAAGAAAAGTAAAAATGTTAAATAATTGTTTAATTTCTTTTAAGTCTAAAAATCCAGGGCCTTGTATTGGGAGATAAGAAAGTCTAACTAGCCCTGGCTGGTGTTGCTCAGTCATTAGAGCGCCGGCCCACGCACCAAAGGGTCTTGGGTTCTATTCTGGTCCAGGGCACATACCTTGTTGCAGGTTCAATTCCCAGCCCCCAGTGGGGAATGGGGTGGAGGCATGTATGCGAGGCAACCAATTAATGTGTCTCTATCACATCAATGCTTCTCTCTCTCTCTCTCTCTCTCTCTCTCTCTCTCCCTCTCCCCTCCTTTTTCCTCCCTCCCTTTCACTCTCTTTAAAAATCAATGGAAAGAAAGGCTGACTATATTTAATTGAGGTTGAGTACTTTCTAAAAGTAGATGAGAAAATGTTATAATGCTAGATCATTGAGAAAAGCGTTCAGGGAACAGGCTTCCACTACACCATCTATCTCCCAACTAACCAGAATAAGTACAAGAAGGCTTCTTTTCCTGCAGTCGAGGCCAGGCCTTCGGACCTTAGAGGGCAGGGTCCTGTCTCCCTCCAGGGTACAAAACGGATCCCCAGGAGTTGCCTTGGATGTGTAGCTCTTATAACCAGAATTTACCTTTCTCACCTGTGGGTCCTGGGGCACCTCGACTCTTATCTCTGGGCTTCAACAAACCCTCCTTTGTGTTGGGAGGAAGAGCTCCTCCTTGGCTTGTCTGAGTGCTAAATGAGATAAAATGCAAGAGGGATTTCTCATTTCCTAGGAAGTACTACAGACTTCAAGGAATTGTTTTTCACTACCGTTATCCTCCTCCTCATCAGTAGCATAATTATCTATAGCTATGCTGAGGATTAACTTGTGTTCGGGCTCAGGCAACCAGGGAGGTTGTAGAGGGAACAAATTCTTAGGTGCCCTAGGGGAGACTCGCTGACCTCAGAATTCCTGTCCAACGGTGACTCATCCCAGCTAACGTGCTCAAGTTACCTCCGGAAAGATGTCCACCCCACCCTTTCATTGCAAGGAAAACTGAGTCCAAGAGCAAGAGAAGAAATGGACCCCGTTTCACTGAAGCTAGGACCCCAAGGGCTTAAGGCGTGTGTCCCCCACCTGCCGCAGAAACCATGTAACTGATGCAGTGCCTCAATGTGGTTTGGTTTGGGCAGTGTAGCCCATAGGCAGTCAGCCTTCCCCTGAGAACAGTGAACCAGACATCTTGGCCAATGTAAAAGCAGGACTCAAATGGCACTAACTAGCTTCGAGTGCAAATATACTTTATTTAGCCTCTAGTTGACAAGGCTCATGATAATTCTTTAGCAAACCTGTCAATATAAATTCAGGGTTGAACAAGATGACAGAGAAATAAGAAGGAAATATTCAAATTTTACTTTCCCCCACTCCCAAACACCATTTCAAAAGGATACAAGAGGCCAGTGGTTCTCAACCTTCCTAATGCCGCGACCCTTTAATACAGTTCCTCATGTCGTGGTGACCCCCAATTTCATTGTTACAAATTGAACATAATTAAAGCATAGTGATTAATCACAAAAACAACATATAATTATATATGTGTTTTCCAGGGTCTTAGGCGACCCCTGTGAAAGGGTCATTTGACCCCAAAGGGGTCGCGACCCACAGGTTGAGAACCGCTGCAATAGGCTATTTCTAATTCAGTATCCTAGCTCTGAAAGGTCCTGGCCCATCACCTGTTCTGGAATCTATCTCTTCCGTGGTTTCGACTAGTTTGTCTAAAGCTGTGAATCAGGAAGATGTTCCCACTTACAGCTAACAAAAAAGCCAAATCAAACTGGCTTAAACAATAGAAAAACATTCATGAAAGAGATAAATTCAGAGATCAACTCCCAGGTTACCTCATACCTTGGCTTCACAGTGTCATCAGAGGTCAGGTCTTTCCATCTCTCTGTGCTGACAATCCAGAGTACGGCTCTCCTTCAGGATGGTTGCTTCATGACTGCAACCATCAGTCTGGTCGTCACACCCAGAACCAGCAATGGGCTGAGGAATAAAAGACCTTTGTTCCTACATCTCTTTCCTAGGATCAAGGAAACCTTTCCTGGAAGGCTCTCGGCTGACTCTGGACAGGCTTGATTGGCAACATCATTGGCAAGCTCAAGGAGATTACTATGGTTGGCTTTGACCAATTGGTTAGGGTGGAATAGATATAGGGATATATCTGTGTATCTTATCTTTGTCTTCAAGGAGAAAGGGGAAAACTGTGGAGAAAAATACTAGTAGTCATTGCTGCCTATTATGCACCACGTTTTTGCTGGACACTTTTATCCATGGCATCTTATTTAATACTCACAGAAATCATTATCACTATTTTCTAAATGAAGAAATTGCAGCTCAGGGTTGTTACATGATGTGCCCCAAAATTCCATCACTAGGATATAGAGAAAAAAGGACTGAAATCGGGTCCAACCAAAGCCTTTGCTCTCTCTGCTGGTCCAGCTGGCTGTCTAGAGTTGACTCTTCTCAGCTCTACCCAAGTCTAGAGACCCCAAACTGAGCCAGAGCCTTCCTCTTATCAAGTTTACTCTTCTTTGCTTAGCTCTAAACACCTCTACAATGTGACCCCACCCTTACCTATTCATCCCTTTTTCCCTCTTCCCCAACGTGTATGTCTCCTCAGTTCCATGCTGCTTCCCATCTCCATCAAGGCCACGTCCTCCTCCTAGCTCTTGCCCTCCTTCAAGCCAGAATGAAAGTGTCTTTGAAGACCCTTCCCAAGCCCTGACCCAGCCCTCCTGGGTCCCTCATCCCTACCCCACTGAAGTCCCATTAAAGAGCCCATCCACGTCCTGCTGTTCTTTCCTTCATTGTGCACGTTGTAACTTGTGTTCTGTTGTTTCAGGTGAATGAATCTCTCATTTTCCTACTAGATATTTAAGTGCTCAGCTCAATGCCCGGCACACGATGGACACTCAACAAATATTTAATGATAAATGAAGGCAGGGACCACCTCTTGTTTTTCTATATCCCTAATAAGACACAGCCTGCTGCTGAGCACATGGGGGGTGACTAATGGGCTAATTGACTTTGGGCTAATTTCCCCCCAGGGCTGAGGAATAGCATGCAGACAAAGAAGTTGGCATAACCTTTGTCAGTTCTGAGGGAGGCCTTTGGCAAATGGGTCCTGTCAAGCTTACATTTGCTGTAGCCCTAAACTCATTTAAGCAAATAGAACACATGAGACCAGGACTCCAGGGAAATCATTTAGTTACCCCATGGGGAATGTTGGCTCACTCATTTCCTCCTCCCAGGAGAGAGAAACAAATAGCAGAGGTTTTTACATCCTGTGTGTTGAAATTTAATTTACACATCGACTCAGTCATTTCTCAGGAAGTCCTAAATGGAAAGGCCCATGCTGTCCCCTAGGAGTTGGTGGGATCAGAGACAGGAGAGTCGGGGACAAAGGATTGTCCCGGGCTTGGGCTCCTGCTGGCCCGCCTGGCTTTCTAATTGAATCCTCCAGCTCCCTGCACCTCTCAGCTAGTGCTGCCATTGTCCCCACATGTCTTCTGGGATTAACTTCACTCCCTTTACTTTGTACATCAAATTCTCTAGGTGTCAGCCAGATACTTTGCTTTATTTCCAGACTGAATGTGGTCCCTATGAGAAGGCCTCAATCTTATCACTGGCAAAAATAGAGGAGGAGGGAAGGGGACAGAGGGGAGGCAAGTGCCGGCGGCTGTCTCAGGTTATCTCCAGGGTCCCTTCTGTTATGCCCAGATTTCAAGATCCCCATTAGACCACCAGGGAGCCAGCCAGTCCGATGCAAAAGCAAAGAGTCCTTTATTTCAAGCTAGCTTGAGCTCCCCGACCACCACACTCACCGACCCAACAGCAAGCCAAGTGGCCGAGAGGGCGAAGCCTGATGGGTCAAGGGGTTTTATAGGGGGGTGAGTAAGGGCGGGAGAGGGGAGTGTGGGCCCCGCCGATTGGCCAGGCGAGAGTCGGTGTCTCGCTACACAGGATGTGGTCATCTCTATGGTGCACACGTTCCTTGATTGTCATTGGTTAGTTTAAAATCCCGGGCGTGGCCAGCAGAGGCCTGGGCTTCCAGGAAGAAGGTGCCTCCCTGAGCACATGGGGACACAGGGTAAGATGGAGGGCGCAGCCCTCGCCCCTTCACCTTCTAGCATTTTCTGACTCTCTTTAGCTGGCAGGTGGCTGGGAACAGCTCAGGACTGCTGCAGGACCACCGGGAGAGCATTTCATCCAGAAGAGGCTCTGGGTAAACTTGGAGGAATTTTCCCTTTTGCCTTGAGTACAATCGAGGCAAAGTGGGAACCAGCATCCATTAGCCTGAGGTTTCTGGTACCAGTGCCCACATCCCTGTGTGGCTGGGAGGGTTTGATACTTGTGATGTGTGTAGCACAGCACCCGCCAGACAGGAACCCCCTGCAGTTGTTCCTCACCAACTGCCTCCCCCAATACAGACCCAGGGCCTTTTCTACCCTAAATCGCCCCATTGGAATCAGCCGCCTGATTTGGCCTGAAGCAGACTCAGCAAGGTGCAAGGGGAAGTGAACAGCATTTTGAGTCTAGACTGGAGGTGAGATCTGGGTTTGAATTCGACTGTACTTAGTAGCTGCATGACCTTGGCCAGTTCTCTTGCCCTCATATCCTCAGCTTTAGTGACACTGACAGTATAATTCCACAGGCAGGGATACAGGAATGCACATAGAGCAGATTAAATGACATTTACTACAGTTCTTGGGGCTACTGGTATTGCCATAAAATAGAGCTCTTCACACCAAGGTGTGTATGACACACAGCTTCATGCTGCTTCCTTCCTAGCTCCACCCCACCCCCTTCCCTAAGGGGGAAAGTGTTTGAATTTTATCAGAGAAGATAAGCTAAATGAGTGAGCTTTCTGGCCCAAGCTGTGGGCAGAGGAGGTACTGGGGAGGTCAGTGGGGCTGCATCTTGTCCTTGAGATCCCAAGGTTAGGTTCCCAGCAGAGCGGGACTGCTGAGTGTGGAGGAGCTAGCTCAAAGTCAAGGGCAGGCAGTGGGGAGCCGGTCCAAAATGGCAGCTTGAGAGGAAGTCTGGGCTGCCTGTTCTGGAACCTCTCAGAGCAGTGTTTAGAATGTTCTCTCATTAATCCTATTTAAAGCCCGGCTGCTGAGAGGGGAGGCGGGGAGTCCTGTTTCAACTTGCAGCGGTGAAGTTCCCTGTGCTGCGGGGCTGAGCCCAGCGCTGGGAGGGGGCAGGGGGCTTTCTGGGACCACCTGGAAGCCTTTTAGAAGAGCTTCTGAGGCTTCCCTGTAGATCTGCACCTCCCTGGGGCGATCCCTGCCTCTCCCCAACGGCCTGGCCTTGACCTGTGATGAGGGAGAGGCTGCTTGCTCAGAGAGCACGAGTGTGGGCTGCAGGCTGGCTGTGCGGGCTAGGAAGGGGTTAGGAAGGGGCGTTGGTGACAGGTGAGGAACTCTTCACTGAGGTGCAGGCTGGGGAGGCAGGGACAAAAAAAGAGAGGGCTCTTGTGCAAGAGTGTTTTCTAGGAAAACCCCTCTCCCTCCGGGCATGGGAAGTCTCTAGCTCAGTGGTTCTCAACCTTCTGGCCCTTTAAATACAGTTCCTCATGTTGTGACCCAACCATAAAATTATTTTCGTTGCTACTTCATAACTGTAATGTTGCTACTGTTATGAATCGTCATGTAAATATCTGATATGCAGGATGGTCTTAGGCGACCCCGGTGAAAGGGTCGTTCGACCGCCAAAGGGGTCGCGACCCACAGGTTGAGAACCGCTGCAAAAGCTGATAAACACTCCCAGCTTCTGTCACTGGGCTTCTCCTGGAGAAGCCAGAAGCAGGGAAAAGAGCCTCGATCACCTTGAAGAGGAAATGTGTGAGCGAACCTGCTGTTGATGTCAACGCAGGGTCAGCCTCTTGCAGTGTTTGCCTCTCTGGTATCGTTTCTGGGAGACTGAAAAGAAACTTCCTAAGTCTATCACGGTAAAGGAGAGTCAATGCTTGAGATTCTTCCAGGGCAAGGCAAAATCTGCGAGTATTGTCCAAAAACCAGAGTTGATGGGGAGCTCTGACATTTACTAGCTGCGTGACCATGGGTGTCATTTAATCTCAGCTGATTTTCTATAAAGTGGAGAGAGAGCCACCCCAGCACCCACACCCCCATCTGTCATACATACCTCCCTGGGTTGTCACCAAATTTGTGACCAGGTCAGGTGACAATGTGAAGGTTCTTTTAAATTGCAAGTCAGTGTGTACCTGTGGCAGATGCATCCCTTCTACTCAGCCAGACATTAAGCTTGTTCCCTGTTATTCTGATAAGCTTTCAGGGCTGACCACTGGAATTCACAGCAGAGATAAGCTTGCTCTCCTAGTTACTTCCTCTTGTTCTGAGGACCCTTAATTTAAAAAAAAATTAAATTGATTTTGAGAGAGAGAGAGAGAGAGAGAGAGAGAGATCAATTGGCTGCTGTACAGCTTGGGTATGTGCTCTGTCCAGGAATCAAACCCACCACCTTTTGGTGTACAGGACTACGCTCCAACCAACTCAGCCACATGGACCCGGGCCTGAGGACCCTTCCCTTGCCTGGGCCTTTTTTGGATTGTCTGAGAAGGTGTCATGATCAAGGTCAGAGCCATTCTTAGTAAGATCTGCACACCATGATCATGAGTGGATTGGAGAGAATCAACCCATGGAAAAGGCAGCAGCATCCGACGATGTCTGAAGATTTAGTAGCAAGAGTAATGTGCTAGTAGGAAGCCAACTTTGTAAGCTCAGGTCCAGCACTGGTGGGACCAAGTGACCTATGTAAAGGCACTTAATTGTTTTGTATCTTAGTTTTTCCTCTCAGTAAAATGGGGGATAATAAAGCACATCTGGCTTGCACAAGGGTGACAGGGGGTTGGGAATGAAAGGCTGCGAAGTAAGGTCATTTAGACCCCGGTGACTGTCAGGCTGTCCTCGATAAACGCCTATTTGGCGGTGCTCTCGCTGTCTTGAAGCACAGCCAGCCTCACTATGATTTGCATGAAACTCCCACAATGCCAGGCGCCATTCTCATTGCCTTGAAAGCAGGAAAGCAGTTGGGCAGAATATGCTATTTTAGGGCTTAAAACTGAAAAAAAAAAAATCAATGTGAGCATAAGGGATAATTTAACAGAATTGTACTCATGAGGAAAGGGAAGAGACATTATATGTTAACTTCGAGTCAGGTGGAACTTGACATTTATGTACCAAGTGAAATCACTACAACTGAAAAGAACAAGTTAACAGCCCTATTATCACCAGGCAGGAAAGAGAGAGAGAGAGAGAGAGAGAGAGAGAGAGAGAGAGAGAGAGATACAAAATTTCTCTAAGATGTCCAGAGGGAACTGAGGAAAAACACTTGTTTTAGCCTGACAGCATCTTGGCCTGGACTTCAGGAGACATGGTTCTTCAGAATTTCCATTTCTCCCTCCAGAGCAATATTTGTAGAGCACTTTACACTTTTGAAATCCAAACATTGTCTCATTTGATCTTGGCCAACCTTTTTTTTTTTTAATATATTTTATTGATTTTTTTTTTTTTTGTTTACAGAGAGAAAGGGAGAGGGATAAAGAGTTAGAAACATCGATGAGAGAGAAACATCGATCAGCTGCCTCCTGCACACTCCTACTGGGGATGTGCCCGCAACCAAGGTACATGCCATTGACTAGAATCGAACCTGGGACCCTTGAGTCCGCAGGCTGATGCTCTATCCACTGAGCCAAACCGGTTAAGGCTTGGCCAACCTTTTAATGGAGGAAGGACAGGTCTTATTATCCCACTTAGCAGCTGAGAAAACTGAGGCTCAGGGAGATTAAGTCACATACTTCACAGGCCACAGATTAAGGCAGAAGCCACCTCTTTCTTTGATTCACATTCTTCATGTCCAAGCTGAAAAACTCAGCCTGCAGTTAGAATTCCCATAAAATTCCAAATTCCGTAGAACTGATGGAGCTAAATGTCATCCTTGTCCAACCTCACCCAACAGCACACATAGCAGGTGGCTCTCCAACTCTGCTTGGAGATTTATGTTAACAGAGAACCCACTATTTTATGAGACAAACCATTCTATATTTGACATCCGTACATGTTGGGGAGTTTGGTGAAAGAAAAAAAAACCCCACCTCTCTCTCCCTAATGTCTGACCATCATTTAATAGGCCACTAAATGTTGTATCCTGAACAGAACTTAGACAGGATGAAATGATGGCTCAGGTCTAAGTGACGAGACTACTGTGAGTTGGGAAGTGAGCTCAGGGCCGTGAGTACCAGTCAGGGCCTCATGTGCCTACCACCCCATGCTCCCTGCTCCATGAGCAACCCAGACAAGCTTTCTCCTCTTCCACCGGAAAATCTTGCACATGCTCAAAAACCACAACCCAGTCCACTTGGGTTTCTTTCTTTCCAAATTTAACGTTGCCATTTTACTTTGCCATTATTCATATGATGTGATTTTTCTCATTTATTCAATACATATTTCAAGAGCACCAACCATACTCATCACTGTGCCAGGTGCTAGGAACAGAGCAAGAACAAGACAGATATGTCCTTGTGTTCACGAAGCTTACAGTCTGGCATGGAATATGGTCACTGAGCAAATAAAATAAGATGTGGTGACTGCAATGCTATGGGAGGCGAGGTGCCGTATGGGAGGGACAGGACGTCTAGGATCTATGTTGGGAGGCCACCTAAACTCTGCTGCCATTGACCATTCTTTTTTTTTTATATATATTTTATTGATTTTTTTTTTACAGAGAGGAAGGGAGAGAGATAGAGAGTTAGAAACATCGATCAGCTGCCTCCTGCACATTTCCTACTGGGGATGTGCCCGCAACCCAGGTACATGCCCTTGACCGGAATCGAACCCGGGACCTTTCAGTCCGCAGGCCGACGCTCTATCCACTGAGCCAAACCGGTTTCGGCGCCATTGACCATTCTTTAAAAAAAATGTTTTTATTGATTTTAGAGAGAGGAAGGGAGAGGGAGAGGGAAACATGGATCTGAGAAAGAAACAATCATTGGTTGCCTCCCATAGGCACCCGACCAGGGGTTGAACCTGCAACTTGGATATGTGCCTTGACCAGCAACCTTTCAGTGCACAGGAGGACGCTCAGCCAACGGAGCCACAGCAGTCAGGGCTGCCACTAACCACTCTTGTTGCTATGTGCCCACATGCTGTCTGGTTAGGGACATTCTCCCTCCCTGTCCCTTTCTTCTCCCCCCCCCGCCCCTCTCTCATTCTCCACACTAAAATTCTGGTAAGGCAAGCTAAGACTGAGTTTGCTTTTTCTTTTTTCCCCCCAGATGCTGGATTTTTAATAGGTTAAGCTCCTCTCAAATCTTTACAATCTACTGTCCGGACAGACCTGATGAATTTCTTAAATTGAAATGAAGCAACTCACAATTTACTCATATTACATCTCATCTGTTTGGTTTGGGCCCAAGATTATATTCTGTAACAAGTTCTTCTTGTCTCTCTTCCTATTACAAAGATATGTTTGCAGGAACTGGAAACACACTCATGTTATCTCAGTTTATGGGCGCTTATTGTAAGGACAAGGAAAACTTCTGCAGACCCCCAGTGAGGGCTCTCAGAGGATGTAGAAAAGGTAACCACAGCAGCTGCAAAAGGGGAACCAGCCTGGGGACCCGTATGACACTTAAGCAGCCTCGCTCCTCCACCTCTCATTTCTGTTCCTTTGTCTATTTTTTCCTTCCTCCTTCTGCCTGTTTTTTTTTTTTTTTTAATTCTTGGTTTCCTGTTGCTCTTTCTGTGTTTCCATTTCTACACTTTCTGTCAGCTGCTTTTGATCTGATTTCAGACAGCCATCCCTCTCAAGAATCAAGAACCCTTACAGCCCTCGCTATTTGAGTCAAACTCTGTCCCCAAACTAATCAGTGATGGGCAGGACTGTGTGGCATCCCTACACACAAGGATTCTCTCAAAAGAGACACGTGGATGTGCAGCCCCAGAGCAGAGCCTCTTAAACTCTAAAAGTGTCTGAGTGCCTCACCATTATCTCCTTACCTATTCTGGGATTTCATTCTCTCTTAAGATATGTTTTTGTTTTCCGGGTTTTATCCATTTGTGTTTCCGTTTCAGACCTGATACCTTCCCTTTCAAAATGAGCAGTTTCACTTTCCCTCTTCACGGATGTGCTGAAAGCAAAGATCATGATCCCAAATACTTGTCACATTTAATCCAAATGATGCCCGGGATAAGAGGAATGTCTTATGCATCAAAGAAGATAGTATTCAAACTTCCGGTTATTCAATTTCTCTTCTTGTTACTACATCCAGCCTTTGAAGGACATCAGGGAAAGGAGACTTGGGGCTGGTTCTCTGAGGGTGGAGTCATGCGCCTCTGTGGTCAGCCATTCTAATACTTTTTGTTTGGGAGAGTATCATAGTTTCTGCAGAACTTGAAGGCTGCCATTCAAAATAGTATCTGACCAAGTGTTCATTAGCTACTGCCTACTTCAACCATGGAATAAATGCAATTACTCCTCCAGTTGCTAGTGAGTGAAGAATGAAGGTGGCCAGCTAGTGGCTAGCCTTCATAATTTCTGAGCTTATAGTATATCTACTAAAGGCCCAGTACACAAAATTTGTGCACTTGGGGAGGGGGGTGGTGGTGGTGGTGGCGGGCTGTCCCGCAGCCCGGCCTGCGCCCTTTTGCAGTCCAGGAGCCCTTGGAGGATGTTCGACTGATGGCTTAGCCTGGCAGTCAGACATCCTTAGCTCTGCTACGGAGGTGGGAGAGGCTCCCACCACTGCCGCTGTGCTCGCCAGCTGTGAGCCTGCTTCTGGCTGAGCAGCACTCCCCCTGTGGGAGCACACTGACCACCAGGGGGCAGTTCCTGCATTGAGTGTCTGCCCCCTGGTGGTCAGTGAATGTCATAGTGACTGGTCGTTCTGCCATTTGGTTGATTGCATATTAGCCTTTTATTATATAGGATAGACATAACAGCATAATTAAGATCAACAAAGAGAGCTAGGTCCTTTAAGTATGACATTAAATTATTATTCAAGGATAATTGTGTCCTGGCATCAATATACTCCTATTGTTTTCTTGTAATTTTCAAAGTTTGGAAATTCATTAGAAATGCAAATTCTCAGGAACCACCCCCACCTACTGGATCAGAAACTTTGGGGCCAGAGGCCACCAATCTGTGTTTTAATGGGTGGTTTTAATGCACACTCAAGTTGGAGAATCACTGCTTTCAGTCTGAGAACGAGGGACATTTTTATAAATATTACTAAGCAAGGTAAAGGTCAAAATAGATGTGAATTATAAAAAAAAATAGATGTGCATTATATAGAGATTTATAATTGTAAATAAAACTGTGTGTATGTGCATATTGCATGTATATATATAGATATTTAATATACATCTTACATTTATATATTTCACATATATACCAATATATATATTTATATTTTATGAAATTATTTTTATAAAATAATTTATATGGGAAATATTATAAAATATATAAATATTTTATTTATAATGTTTATAAAATTATCCTATATAATAAAAGGCTAATATGCAAATTGACCAAACTGTGGAATGACCAGTCACTATGACGCGCACTGACCACCAGGGAGCAGGCAGGCCACCAGGGGAGCGGGCTTAAGCTGTCAGTTGGACTTCCCCTGAGGGCTCCCGGACTGTGAGAGTGCACAGGCCGGGCTGAAGGACCCCCTCCCCCCACCGAGTGCATGAATTTTGTGAACCAGGCCTCTAGTATTTTATATATTACACACAGGTGTGTGTATAAGTATTTAAAAATAAGCCTTGTCAACTACTATACAACTTGAAGATGATGTTCTTTTTTTTTTAATTAATTAATTAATTTATTTATTTAAAATATATTTTATTGATTTTTTACAGAGAGGAAGGGAGAGAGACAGAGAGCTAGAAACATCGATGAGAGAGAAACACCGATCAGCTGCCTCTTGCACACCCCCCACTGGGGATATGCCCGCAACCAAGGTACATGCCCTTGACCGGAATCGAACCTGGGTCCTTTCAGTCCACAGGCCGACACTCTATCCACTAAGCCAAACCGGCTTCGGCAGATGATGTTCTTTTGGGGGTTTAAATAGGACCATTCTTTTCTACTTTGCATTCACAACCAATTGTCAATAAGACAAAAAAAAGTGGATGGAGTTAAAAACTCATCACAACACCTTTATTACTAACAAAGCCCAGATTGGAGAATGTGGATGGAGTCAGTGGGCAAATGTGCTTCTTAATATACCGAGAAATGCTCCTGTGGGGAGACAGAGAAAAGTCAGGAATGCCACACTTCATATCAAGAATGGGGGCAAAGTATTTCTCTCTAAGAACCCTGGATGTTTAACCCATGGGGTTTAGCCCTTAAGCCAAGAGTCAACCAAGAATATGGCCTCCAGCTCACCCTCCCCAGGCAGATCAGCACTGAATCAGAACAGCGGTGCTTCCCCCCAGTGCCCACTTCCCAGAACCAGCTGCGACCTTTGAGTGTCTTCCTGGGACCTCTGATGACCCGGAAGGCTCTGAAATGGGTTTGAACAGTCCACTGTACTCATGGTTGAAAACTGACTCACTTTCCTATCCCAAATTATGTCGAACCACATTTTCCAACATAGCATAGCAGGTTCTTCATTGAGATTATATGATTCACTGAGATCTTCCAATTATAAATGTATAAAGACAATTCCATAATAAAATGGGAATTGTCAACAATTTAGGAATGCCCCAGATTTTACTATAAGTGCCCCTCATTATATTAAATTCCCAGGGAGAATTTGAAGTTCAAAGAGTCAATTTCCTTGGCAAGTCTAAGTTCAAAGAAGCTAATATTCATAATCAAATTCACTTGCTTTTATAGGTTGAAGTTAAGGAAATTAAAGTCTGAAATTCATCCTCTTCCATTTCTTACTGTGTTGAGACTCAGCCAGAGAACTTCCTGATGGTTGGGTTGAACTGGGTTTCCTTCAGAAGCTGTACTCTGGATTCTCGATAGATGGTGAATTCCTTCAGGGCCTCAGGAGTTTTATTAATCCAATGCCAAGCCTCAACTACCTCACTTTTAAAGAGCTTGATCAATTAATAGAACACATAGCTTATCAAGTGCAGACCTTGTAGATCCCCATACCCCTGACAAAGATTCTCTCCTGGACCAAACTCTAAGCAGGCCCCTCTAAGCACTTTTTCAACCAGGCCCAGCTCTTGGTCATGTTTTCAAGAGCTCAATTTTAAAGATTTTTTAAATATATATTTTTATTGATTTCAGAAAGGAATGGAGAGGGAAAGAGAGAGAGAGAAACATCAATGATGAGAGAGAATCATTGATTGGCTGCCTCCTGCACGCCCCCTACTGAGGATTAAGCCCACAACCTAGGCATGTGCCCTTGACTGGAATCGAACCCGGGACCCTTCAATCCACAGTCTGATGCTCTATCTGCTGAGCCAAACCAGGTAGGGCAAGAGCTCAATTTTAGCAAGAATCCCGCTAGGTCAGTTCAGCCAGAATTCCCCATCCTTGATATCTGATCACCTGCGATTTCTAATCAGGTTCCTCATGCTCCATCATCCCCAGGTGATATCTGATTATTCTGGCCAGTCTTCAGCAATACTCCTGTTAGGACAAGTTAACCAAAATTTCCCCTTATTCCTGATGTTTCCTTTTGGTAATTTTCCATCCACTTGTAATCAAGTAAAAGCTTGACCATCTTGAGAAAGTATAGAATTCAGGCTTCTTTTATGTCAGGGGAAGGGGAATGGGAGGGGTTTGAGGTCAGGAGGTGATTGATGACTGCAGACATCTGGACATGAGCAAGGGTCCAAGGGGAATGGTGAAACTTCAAATTCTAGTTGTGATGGTCCCAGTCATGAGATACCTGTAAATCTTTTGCTAAACAATCATTATTTTTATACATACCTTCCTTATCTCCTTGGGGAAGTACTTTTGAGCAGGGAGGTTGTTTCAATAATTCCTAGGCTACAGGTTAGATTCTTTTAATGATTAGCATATCTATGTGCACAAGTAGGCATGTTATGGGAACTGGGCAGGCTCGAACAAGATGCAGTTAGAGAGATGATTATTTTATTCTATTACACACTGACTCCCACCGGCTTCTTGGCTCTATATATCCTCGCTTTTCCTTGTATTCTGAGTTGAACCCAATCTCTCTCCCCTACTGCAAAACCCCATTGCGGTGGTCCCTATATTTCTCATGATATTTCCCCTGAATAAGGTCTGCCTTACCTTCCTTTAATAAGTGCTGGAAGGAATAATTTTTTCTTTAACAGCTCTAGTTAACAGAACCATTCAACCTCCAGCTGTTATCCTAAGCAAAGTTGTGTTCTCAAACTCCAATATTTAATGCTGCCCAAGGACTATTCTACCTGAGGGGAGGGGGAAAGACAAACGGAATCTTGGCTTCTACTTCATCATTCTGTCTCTCGGTGACATCAGTTGTTTGGAATCCACAGCTGATGAACTTAACTTCAACTGAAGGAAAGTTCGTAGTAAGAGATTAATTTTGGCAAAGCGCATTGATTTTGGCACTGTGTTTACCTAAACTAGGCAAGAGTCCACCTGTGCATACTGCCTGCACTCTCTGAGAAGGGCACTGAGACACTGTTGCCTTCTTGCAGAGCTTGCAAATTTGCATAAGCATTGTTCCTCCAGCCCTGAAGTCCTGGACTTTCAGTGTTGCATTGAGGGTGAGCCCCAACTGGTAGCACAGCTTCTGCTCTATCTCCTGAGCAGACATTTTTAGTTCTGGGTCACACAGGAGGATATTACTGTCCCTTATTTTAGAATTTTTAGGACCAAGGACATCTGAGCATTAGTTTCAGTAGGAAATTCACCTTCTGCTGATTCTGGCCAGGAGCTACTGGACTTCTAAACCTTTGCCCCTATGGCCTAGAAAGCACCAGTGCCTTCGTCTTGACTTCTCAAGACATTGTATTTTCTTGACTCGTGAATTCCATAAATTTCTTGGCCCTGTTCCCTCACAGGACCCAATGCCCACTGACATAACTGTATAATATCTTGAAACACACCTGTTAATACTTCCACTATTTTCTTCTCTTGTACCGATGGATAAGCCTCATGAATACAAAGTCAGTTCTTCCAGACACACCTCTACGACCCTGTTAAAGAACAAAATTCAACCTAGTAGATTTGAAGATCTAATTTGCTTTTTTAAGCAATTCAAATGAATTGGGAAGCATCCCATCTAGCAACTAAAAGGGTGGGGCAAGTTAGCTATTAGCAAAAAAAGAAAAAGAAAGGATTATTTTTAATCCAGAAAGTCCTTTGGGGGAAGAAAAAGGCAAGAATTTTATCATGCAGATTTCCTCATCTTCCTATAGGGATCAAGAGGTAGCCTGACAGGTTACCTCAGTGGTGTTGACCAGAAAATTCCAGACTGATTAAGATTACATTTCTGGTTAAGGTTGAAACTGCAACCAGGCCATGGGCATTTAGCACAAGTGATACCATTTTGGGCCTGTGCTTTTCTCTTAAACAACTCTGACCCCAAATGGAATTTGGGGAAAAGGTGGCCCTGCCGATCTGAGCTGACATTAAGGATAAGAAGCTAGAACCCAGTTAATGTCTACACCACACAGGAAATTGCTCTGCCTAGCAGCTTCAGAGGAACTGACATTGTTCTGCCTACCAAGGCCTGCAAAGTTCTCACCCCACCTCAGCCCGGCCTGTGACACAAGTCCAAGCTGCTTCTTCCTAGTGCATTGCAGCAGCCTGCATGGGGACTACTGCTTCTCTGCTGAGGCCAAGATGCCCACATGGGGCTGACTAGACTGGCGTGTGCCTGGTCAACCATGGGACCCAAGCACCTTTGCTTAAGGCAGTTATGACCTGGGCATTGTTTGCTTGAAGCTGCCTGTCATTCAATCTTGACTCTGTGGGTACAGCCACTCTCCTGTGAACAAAACCATCATAAGCTTCTGCTCAGGGTACAGTGTTAAAGACAACTGGTAAAAACCCACAATGTAAGAACCCACTGGCTCAGTGTGAACCTCTACAAACGTCTTGCATGGGCCAATGCCCATGCACCATGGCCCCACCAAAAGCCTTCCCCTATGTTATTTTGGTCTGCCCATACAACAAATGATGGGGTCTCTGAGTGGCTCAGTTCATGACACCTGTTTTTTCCCATCTCAGCTCTGATGCAGATAAAGGCAAAGTCATAAGACATGGCTCATATCTGTGGGCAAGTGGATTGCATAATTCCCTGAATTATACACACAAATCATCCATTCACAGAGAATGCCAGTTTGCATGAAGACTCCCACCATTCTCCTTCTTTCCCCCATGACCTATGATCCATCATGGAGCAGAGGAGCCTTGTAATTCCCTGTAGGTAGCTCACTCCCAAGAGGAAAAAATGAAGAAGTGAGTTATGTTGACAAGACCTAGTGTATTCTTTTTTAAATTCACTAATACAATTAAATTATTACCCCCCCCCTCCCCCGAGAAGTGAGAAGTAGAGCGAGACCAGGAGTGTCACACTCCGTATGGAAGAAGCATCTAGAGCAGTGCTTCTCAACCTTCTGGCCCTTTAAATACAGTTCCTCATGTTGTGATCCAACCATAAAATTATTTTCGTTGCTACTTCCTAACTGTAATGTTGCTATTGTTATGAATCGTAATGTAAATATCTGACATGCAGGATGGTCTTAGGCGACCCCTGTGAAAGGGTCGTTTGACCGCCAAAGGGGTCGCGACCCACAGGTTGAGAACCACTGATCTAGAGTGAGAAGGAAATGCTCACCCCACCCATGTGACAGAGGTTGCATCATACAGTGGTGTTCAATAAATCTACTCTACAACATAGTTCCTTCTTTTTCTTAGATTTTACTCTAAAGATCTGCTAAAAAAAAAAAAAAACAAACCAAAAAAACAAAACAATAAGACCCTTGACATCATTATGTTGCATTTTATGCTTATAAACCTTCTGTCATTCTTTAAAAATCAAAACGTTGGAGAGAGAGAGAGAGAGAGAGAGAGAGAGAGAGAAAGAGAGAGAGATATTTGGTTGTCTCCTGCACACACCCCAACTAGGGATCCAACCTGAAACCTGGGTATATGTCCTGACCAGAAATGGAACCTGCCACCTTTCGGTGTATGGGACAACACTCCAACCAACTGAGCCACACCATCCAGGGCTAAACCTTCTGCCATTCTTAGCACTGATTAATTTGTCTCTAAAAAATTTAGTCATCTGAATGTTTTCCTTTAAATCTAACATAAGTGATACCTATGCAACCTCAAGCATCATAGAGTACCTTGTCCTTTCCAATTATGACCTGCTTCTCAAACAAGATGGAACACTTGTCAATTGATTTTTCACATGGGTGCCAAGGCAGTAAATGAAGGGAAGCGTAATGTTTACACAAAAGTTGCTGGGACAAATGGTTATCCACATGTGAAAGAATGAATTTAGACCCTACCTCACACTATACTAAAAAAAAAAAGGAACTCAAAGAAGGTAGTAGATTTAAATGTATGAGCTAAAACTATAAAACTCTTAAAAGATAAATAGGCGTAAATCTATAGGGGGTGTGCCGGAGGCAGCAGATCAATCGTTATCTCTCCCGCTCCCTTCCTCTTGCTCTAAAAAATCAATAAAAACACATTTTTAAAATTTGTTTTGTTTGTGTGTTGCAAATGATACCATCAAGAAAGTGAAACAACTCACAGAATGGGGAAAAGTATTTGTGACTCATATATATGATTAAGAACATCAGAATATCCAGAATATATTAAGAAATCTTATCTATATATATAAAAGCCTAAGCGACTGAACGACTGAACGACCGAATGACTGGTCGACTGGTCACTATGATGCACACTGACCACCAGGGGGCAGATGCTCAATGCAGGAGCTGCCTCTTGGTGGTCAGTGTGCTTCCACAGTGGGAGTGCCGCTCAGCTGTGCGCTACTGAGTGGTGGTGGTAGTAGGCGCAGTGGGGCCAGGATAAGCGGGAGCAGCATGGCACCTGGCCCAGGTTCCTCCCTGGCCACCTGCCACTTCATGCACTACTCTATCCCCTGAGGGGTCCCGGATTGTGAGAGGGTGCAGGCCAGGCTGAGGGACCCCACCGGTGCACGAATCTGTGCACCAGGCCTCTAGTAACTACATAATAAAAGACAACCTAATTTTAAAGTGGGCCAAAAAAATAAAAAAAAGATCTGAATAGACATTTTCCCAAAGAAGACATAGAAATGCCCCATAAACACATGAAAAGATGCTCAATATCATTAGTCATTAGGAAAATATGATCAAAATACAAAGAGATACCACACCCATTAGGATGCCTATAATAAAAAAAAGAGATAATAATACATGTTGGTGAGCATGTGGAGAAGTCGGAATCTTGTGCATTGCTGATGGGAATGTAAAATGGTTCTGCTGCTTTGACCAGTCTGGAAGTTCTTCAAAAAGTTATCCATAGAGTTACCTTATAACCCAGCAATTTCACTTCTAGTTATGTACCCAAAAGAAATTAAAAGTTATATCTGACCAAAAGCTTGTACATGAATATTCATAGCCCAAAAGTAGAAACAACCCAATTGTCTATCAACTGATGAATGGATAAATAAAATGTGGTATGTCCATGCCATGGGCTATTATTCACTATAAAAAGGAATAAAGTACTGAATGGGCAGATCTATAGAGACAGAAAGATTAGTAGTTACCTAGGGCTGGGGCTGGGGAGAGGGTAAAGGGAAATAAGGAGTGTCTGCTAATGGATACAGGGTTTGTTTTTGGGGTGATGAAATGTTCTAAAATTGATTGTGATGATGGCCTCACAACTCTGTGACTGTACTAAAAACCATTGAATGGTACACTTTTAAAAAATCCTCATCTGAGGATATGTTCATTGAAGAGAGAGAGAAAACATCTATCTGTTGCCTCATGCACAGGCCCCATTGGGGATTGAACCTGCAACCTGGGTATGTGCCCTGACCAGGAATCAAACCCAACACCCTTCAGTGCACAGAATGATGTTCTAACCACTGAGCACACTGACCAGGACTGAATAGTACACTTTAATTTGGTGAATTATATGGCATGTGACTTGTACCCCACTAAAGCTGTTGAAAACAAATAAAACAATCAACTTTGTGTGCCCCTTGAAGGCAGGGACCACATTTCATGCTTCTTAGTGCAGCAAATATGAGGAAAGTAGTGGGCGTCACTGACTTTGCCCTTGGTTGAATCTCACCTAATAAGGCTTGATAGCATTGAAAATAATTAAGAGGTTTTATTTCTTAACTAGAGGCCCGGTGCACGAATTCATGCAAGGGTGGGGTCTGGCGGGCCCACCCGGATGGAGGGGTTTATTGGGGGCGGGGCTGGTGGGGGGGCTGCAGGAGGTTGGCCAGCTGGCCCTTCCCTCGATTGTGGTGGGGGAGGGATAGAGGCCCTGATCAGGCTGGTTGGCCGCCACAGTGAGTGTCATAGCGACTGGTCGTTCCGGTCATTCCAGTTGTTCCGGCATTCCAGTCACTTGGCTTTTAATGTATATAGATGATATTTCTGAAGACTGCACAGGGTGAAGGTAGCATGCACCTCCCTGTGCTCATCTTCTTCCTTTGCAGCTAAGTGTGTTAAGGCACCTGGAGAAGACTGGGTCCAGATATACCAAAAACAACAGGCACTGGAAGCCAGCCCTGCCTCTGTGCCCATGGCTATGGTCTAGTCCAGCCGTGGGCAAACTACGGCCCGCGGGCCGGATCCGGCCCGTTTGAAATGAATAAAACTAAAAAAAAAAAAAGACCGTACCCTTTTATGTAATGATGTTTACTTTGAATTTATATTAGTTCACACAAACACTCCATCCATGCTTTTGTTCCGGCCCTCCGGTCCAGTTTAAGAACCCATTGTGGCCCTCGAGTCAAAAAGTTTGCCCACCCCTGTCCATCACTACTGAATTGCACCACAGACCTCGCCATGTCCCTGATGGTCCTCTTATTGTCACCATCGCTCACATGGTACAATGCTTCCATCGACTGTTCTCCTAGACCAGTCAGAGACCCTCCATGCAGCTCTGAAGCATGGCTCTCACGGGGCCTGCTGTCAATCATCCCTCCCTGGTCAGTCTCTGTCCAAGACTTTCTTCAACAGACATTCTTCTGTCACTGTGTGCTGAGCACTGTCCCTGATGCCGCCTCCAGGAAACCAAACCTGGGCTCTTGCCATGTTGAGCCCCGGACCATCAGCCCTTCTCTTTCTCCCTGCTTCTGTCATCACCCTTGCTCCACCTCCACTCTCTTCCTAGACTTCCCAACTTCTTTTCTGGCAAGCAGTACCGGGAAGAGAGGAACACAGACTCTGAAGTCAGGCAAGCCTACATCAGCACCTGCCCTCCTCTTGTTACCCGTGTAAACTAAGAGAAGTGACTTACCCCCTCATCGTTAGGTGGAGATAATTATAGCTCCCTGAGAAGGTGGGTGGTGGTGGGGGTGTGAAGATTAAATGAGATCATGCAACTAAGGCATTTAGCGGTGTCTGGCCCCTGGAACGTGGTCTGAAATGGGTAGCAGCTGTTATTATTTCTGCCTTGGGCTGGGCCAGAAGCTCACTCCAGTGGGGTGCAGAGGCGCCCTAGCCAGCTACAGCCCCCAGCCTCGGTCTGTGCTGTTCCCTACCCTTCCATTTCTTGGTGAATTAGCTCTGCCAACCAACTCTGACAGGGGGAGGCAGCAGCCCAGTTCCCTAAATGTCTAACACCGTGACTTGCCTCTAGTCCTCCCAAGTTTGAGGCTTTTAGGTTTGTTACTGGGGTTGGGGTTGGAGGAGGGGAAGGGTTACATGGCAGCCTCCACACATATTTCTGCGGCCCTGCCTCAGGACACTCATCTATGCCCCTCCAGCCATTCAAATGTGGAGAAAATCAGCGCTCCCTTCAAAGTTTAAATGCATTTCTGCATGGAAGCCCCTAGGCCAGTGATGGCGAACCTTTTGAGCTCGGCGTGTCAGCATTTTGAAAAACCCTAACTTAACTCTGGTGCCGTGTCACATAGATATTTTTTTGATAGTTGCAACCATAGTAAAACAAAGACTTATATTTTTGATATTTATTTTATATATTTAACTGCCATTTAACAAAGAAAAATCAACCAAAAAAATGAGTTCGCGTGTCACCTCTGACACGTGTGTCATAGGTTCGCCATCACTGCCCTAGGCCGTGAGCACTTTCCAGCCACCTCCCATCCCATCCCAGCCCCTCCCCACCCCGCACACTCCAAGGGCCACAGTGTTCTTTCTTGGGGCTGGTGTTGTTTCAGGCAGTCAGAACAGGCTGGTCCTCAGAGTCCCTGAGCAGCTCCGAAGCCCTGGAGATGTTTCTTCATGTTCCCTCCGGGTGCACAGTACTCAATAGCGCTCAGTTAGTATTTCTGGACCAATGAGTCACGTGGGCTCCTTTCCTTCTCTGGGAGCCCAGCTGAGTTTGGAATGAAAGGGAAATGAAGTAAACATCTCAGGCCCCGCAGCCCACCGGGGTCATGACATTCACAGCACCCACCGGGTGAGTCAGAGCTGACCCTCTTTTGTCTTCTCCCCAGGCTCAGAACTAAGAGCATAAACAGAGGCAGAAGGGGAGGAGGGTTCCCGTACCGAGGGACTAGTCTCTGGGTAATGCTCTGTCAAACCCACAGCTCTCAGCAATACACTTCTGGTAGAAACGCGTTAGAGCCCAACTAGTTGTGAGTGTCTGTGTACAGAATATGTTAAACCCTCATAATGCCTTTATGAAGGATGGTTTTTTTGTGAGTTAAAAGGCAGTCAAAGCCATGATGAAGTTCTCCAAATGATCTTCTTTAGCTTAGTTTTAAAGACTTTCATTGCATCAGAGGATGAAGGCACATGGTCTGTCTACTTAGATAGGTGGCCAGGGTACGGGAAAGGGGAGATGTTTCACCAGGAACTGTCCGTTATTAGATAGGCTGGGGGCCTGTGATTCAAAGTTAGATTTTCAATTTTGTCCACAGGCATCTGATGGAGTCATTTAAGGGTATTTTTTTTCAGGCTCATAATAAATGTTGAGTTTAACCCTTTCCTACCCCTCTCTGTTTACAGATGCCCCAGAAATAGAATGTAGAAAGGTGAAGTGAGTTGCTCAAAGCACGTGATCTGTTAGGCTCAGTGCTAAGACCAGGACCAAGGTTGTCTGGTTTCCAGTTCATGGCTCTTTTCGACTCATCAGGCTGTTTCTTCCCGCGTCGGTGCCTCACTTTTCCTTCAAAGGCTACCTATGGAGATCTATCGACTGAGAAAATGTTAAGAGTTTGAAGACACCATAGAGATCACTAGCTTGAAGCCTCTCAAACTTTTCTCCTGAAAGCAAAGCAGAGTAAACATCTCCCCAGGAATGGCATTTACATTTTTTTTGAACTTGTGTTTTTTATTGTAAAAATCATGTCTATGTCTGGTGCCCCTCTCCACCTATTGGTCCATAGGGTCAGCCTCTAAGCAACTTTGTCACCTTAACTAAAGAACTGGTCAAGTCATTTAGATGCTATCTATTGGGAATTTAAAGTTTAAACCAAAACAGACTCAAAGTTAGAGGTTTAGAAGGAAAAGACCAGGAACTCCTACTGCTGAGGACTTTAGAGTTGCCCTGGCTCCTCCCCTCACCAATGCCACCTTGTTCTAACTGAGATTCGCCAGTATTGCACCAGTACTTCCCTTTTGGACTTAGGCTAGCTCAATAGGAATGGATATCTCTTCTTTTGCATGTATAATCTCTTTAACAGATGTGTGTCTGTTTCATACTCACTTCTGCTCTCATAAACAATTATTATTATTACTAGAGGCTCGGTGCACAAAATTCGTGCACGGCTAGGGTCCCTAGGCCTGGCCGGTGATCAGAGCCAATTGGAGCCTTCCGACTGCCAGCCGGGGCCTTCCTTCTGGCTGTGAGCTGGGGCTTTCCTTCCCTGGCTACCAGCTGCCGGCCAGGGCCTTCCTTCGTTCCGCACCACCCCCTGGTGGTCAGCGCATGTCATAGTGAGCGATCGAACTCCCGATCTCCCAGTTGAACTCCTGAGGAGACACTTAGCATATTAGCCTTTTATATATATATACAGATGATGATGATTATTATTTGATAAAATAAAAAACTAGTTCAGCCCTAACCTGTTTGGCTCAGTGGATAGAGCGTCAGCCTGCGAACTGAAGGGTCCCAGGATTCTGGTCAAGGGCATGTACCTTGGTTGTGGGCACATCCCAGTAGGGGGTGTGCAGGTGGCATCTGGTCAATGTTTCTCTCTCATCGATGTTTCTAACTCTCTATCTCTCTCCCTTCCTCTCTGTAAAAAATCAATACAAATATATTTTTAAAAAACTAGTTCAAATCACTTTAATTTAGCATTTTAATTACTGGAACATATCTACAAACATTCATATATTTAGCACAAGTGTCATAAAGTTAAATGAAATCAATCATGACTATGAAAGCATGAAATTCTGAATTCCAAGGCATATAAGGAGCTTGCAATCACATATAATGAGTTCAATATTATTCCAAAACAGCTAGAGCTATATTTAGAAAAAGAAGGAAAGTGCCACAGAAAATATTTTTATAACATTCTTAATTTAATAGATTGAAAAAAATCTTATTTTATTTTTCAATTACAGTCGACATATAATATTATATTAGTTTCAGGTGTACACCCAGTTATTAGACATTATATAATTTACTTAATTATCATCTTGATAAATCTTTTACCCATCTGACACCATACATAGTTATTAGAATACTAGAGGTCCGGTGCACAAAATTCATGCATGGGTAGGGTCCCTAGGCCTGGCCAGTGATCAGGGATGATCGGGACCTTCCGGCTGCCAGCCGGGGCCTCCCTTCCCTGGCTGCTGGCTGCTGGCCAGGGCCTTCCTTCACTCTGTGCCACACCCTGGTGGTCAGTGCACGTCATAGTGAACGATCGAACTCCCAGTCTCCTGGTCAAACTCCTGAGAGGACACTTTGCGTATTAGCCTTTTATATATATAGACTAGAGGCCCGGTGCACAAAAATTTGTGCACTCGAGGGGGGGGGCAGGGGGGTCCCCCAGCCGGGCCTGTGCCCTCTTGCAGTCTGGGACCCCTCGGGAGATAACGACCTGCTTGCTTAGGCCTGCTCCCGGGTGGCAGAGGGCAGGCCCAATCCCTAGGTGCAGCCCCTGGTCAGGCTCAGAGCAGGGCCGATTGGGGAGTTGGGGCGCCGCCCCCTGTCATGCACAGAGCAGGGTGGATCGGGAGGTTGTGATGCCACCCTCAGTCATGCTCAGGGTAGGGCCGATTGGGGGGTTGGGGCACCGCCCCCTGTCACACTCAAGGCAGGGTCGATGGGGAGGTTGCAGCGCCACCCCCTGTCACGCACAGAGCAGGGCCGATCAGGGGGTTGGGGCGCTGCCCCCTGTCACTCACAGAGCAGGGCCCATCAGGGGGGTTGGGGCTCCGTACCCTGTCACACACAGAGCAGGGTCAATCAGGGGGTTGGGGAGCTCCCCCCTGTCATGCACAGAGCAGGGCTCATCAGGGGGTTGAGGAGCTCCCCCCTGTCATGCACAGAGCAGGGCCCATCAGGGGGTTGAGGAGCTCCCCCCTGTCATGCACAGAGTAGGGCCGATAGGGGAGTTGGGGCACCGCCCCCTGTCACACACAGAGCAGGGCGGATCAGGGGGTTGGGGCGCTGCACCTTGTCACACTCAGGGCAGGGCCAATGGGGAGGTTATGGCTCTACCCCATTACACACAGAGCAAGGCCCGTGGAGGGGGGTTGGGGCGCCACCCTCTATCACCCACAGAGCAGGGCCGATCAGGGGGTTGGGGCGCTGCCACTGTCACACTCAGGGCAGGGCCAATGGAGAGGTTATGGCTCTACCCTGTCACACACAGAGCAGGGCCCGTGGGGGGGGGGGGTTGGGGCGCCGCACCCTGTCACACACAGAGCCCCAGGGGGATCAGGGGATTGGGGAGCTCCCCCCTATCAAGCACAGAACAGGGCTGAT
>NW_005871515.1:252710-257597 GCF_000147115.1 Myotis lucifugus
CCTTTTACTATATAGGATAGAGGCCTGGTGCATGGGTGGGGGCCGGCTGGTTTGCCCTGAAGGGTGTCCTGGATCAGGGTGGGGGTCCCCACTGGGGTGCCTGGGCAGTCTGGCTGAGGGGCTGAGGGCTGTTTTCAGGCTGGTGGGTCGACTGAAGCTCCCAACTGCTCCTTTTTTTCTTTTTTTCTTTTTTTTATTCTGGGCCAGCTTTAGCTCTGAGGCCTCGCTGCTGAAAGCCAGTTTCTGGCCTTTGTTTTTCCTTCTGTATTTGATACAATGTTGCGGTCCGGCTGGCTGAAGCCTGGCTGACTAACGCAGGTTTCTGGGGTTTTGTTTAGCTTCTATATTTGCAACATAGTTGCTTAGAGTTGCAGCTGAGAGGCCGGCAAGTGAGGCGGGGAACGTTGGAGTCCGCTGTCACTGGAGCAAGCAAGCCTCCCTGTTCGCTTCAGTGCATGGCTGCCGGCCGCCATCTTGGCTGACAGTTAATTTGCATAAGGATATGCTGATTAGCCAATGGGAAGGGTAGCGGTTGTACGCTAATTACCATGTTTCTCTTTTATTAGTGTAGATTACTGACTATATTCCTTATGCTGTACTTTCCATCTCATGACTATTCTGTT
This sequence comes from Myotis lucifugus, assembly GCF_000147115.1. NCBI lineage: Eukaryota > Metazoa > Chordata > Mammalia > Chiroptera > Vespertilionidae > Myotis > Myotis lucifugus. Next base: position 253,334 of record NW_005871515.1, read on the forward strand.
ACTACAAATTTGGACTTCTTAATCCTTTCACCTTGTTCACCCAACTTCCCAAACTCCCTCCGATCTAGAAATCATCAAAATGTTCTCTGTATCTATGTTCTGTTTGTTAATTTATTTTGTTTTTTAGATTCAATTGCTGATAGATATGTATTTATTGCCATTTTATTGCTATATTTTTATTTTTTTCCTTCCTCTTTTTAAAGAAGATCCTTTCACTCTTCATGTAACACTGGGTTGGTGGTGATGAACTCCTTTAGTTTTTTCTTATCTGTGAAGCTCTTTATCTCACCTTCAATTCTAAATGACAGTTTTGCTGGGTAGAGTTACTTCCTCATATTCCAGATTGTTGATTTGATTCTCAGCTTCATCTACTCTACTATTGATCCCCTGTAAATTGTTCTTCATTTCAGTTAGTGTATCCTTCATTTCTTTTTTTTTTGGTTTGTTTTTTGGTTAATCCTCACCTGAGGATATTTTCCCCCATTGACTTTTAGAGAGAGTGGAAGGGAGAAGGAGAGACAGAGAGAAAGAAACATCAATGTGAGAGACAAATCAATTGGTTGCCTCCCATACACTCCCTGACCAGGGCCGGGGGTCAAGCCTGAAACTGAGGTATATGCCGTTGACTGGAATCGAACCTGTAACCCTTCAGTCTGTGGGCCAATGCTCTGACCAGTGAGAAAACTGGCTAGGGCTATTTCTGACTGGTTCTTTTTTTATAGTTTATGTGTCCTTTTTTATGCTGTTCAAGTTCTTTTTAAGTTCATCTATTCTTCCTCTAAGTTCATTGAGCATCCTTATAACCAGTGTTTGAACTCTGCATCTAGTAGATTGCTTGTCTCCATTTTGTTTAGTTCTTTTTCTGGCATTTTATTCTATTCTTCCATTTGGGGCATGTTCCTTTGTTTCCTCATCTTGACAGCCTCCATGTATTTGTTTCTATGTATTATGTAGAGCTGCCATGTCTCCCAGGCTTGGTGGAGTGGCCTAATGTAGTAGGTGTCCTATAGGGTCCAGTGGCACAGCCTCCCTGTTCACCCAAGCTGTGCACCCCAGATGCTCCCTCTCGTGTGGGCTGTGTACACCCTCCTGTTGTAGTTGAGTTTTGATTGCTGTTGGCTTGTCAATGGGAGGGATTTACACCCAGGCCAGTGGTCTGCAAGAACTGGCTGTGACCATTGTGGAGGATCAGCTGTGTAGAGGCCCACCTCACAGAGTAGGACTTACTTCAGTGGGGTTCTGGTGCTTGCTGAATCTGGCCGTTGATTGTGTTGCTTCAAGGTGGTCTGAAGCTGTCCACAGGGTATATTGGCACTGGGGCCTCCCAGAAGGTGCAGGCCAAGGTCAACTGCCACCTGTGTTCTGCCTGGGGACACCCAGCATTAGCTACAAAGTGATCTGCAAATGGCTGTTACTTGAGCTGGGCTTGGAAGTGCCCAGGAAAGGCCAATCTATGAACCAAGGCTGGCTGCCATTAGTACTGGGCCTGGGGCCAGTTAGTGAGGTACAGGAGCATACTGAAGCCAGATGCTGCTCATTTGAAAGATTTTAGGAACCTCTAGGGCAGTGGTCGGCAAACTGTGGCTCGCGAGCCACATGAGGCTCTTTGGCCCCTTGAATGTGGCTCTTTCACAAAATACCACGTGCGGGTGCACATGTACAGTGCGATTGAAACTTCATGGCCCATGCACAGAAGTTGGTATTTTGTGGAAGAGCCACACTCAAGGGGCCAAAGAGCTGCATGTGGCTTGTGAGCCGCAGTTTGCCGACCACTGGTCTAGGGCATGAGCCAAGACAGGCCATTCATATGAAAATGCCACTGGAAACAACTTGAGTGAGTCTGAAAGTTGGTGGGTGTGGGGTCTTAGGGAATCACCAGGGTGGTGTTAACAGTGATAGCCAGGTTGATAGAAACTCAGATATGGCACTCGCCTGTCAGTTCTGTGGAGGAAGGACTCAGAAAAGGAATAATGACTTCTGCCAGCACTTCTGTCTGGGAGAAAGCTGCCCCTCCAGCTCTTGACCTGATACCAGGCTATTCAGTTCTTCCCCATATTGCCCTGGTGCCTTTTGAGCTGCTGCCCCAGGCCTGGAACTCAGAGGGAATGAGTCTGAGTAAGTCCATGCTCTGGCCCTTTAAGAGAAACAGCCCCGGCCCTTTTAAAGGAACTGCCTGGGACTCCAGAAACTCTCCATCTCACTCAGCCACAATCTCAGCTGTTTTTATTTTATTTTTAAATCCTCAACTGAGGACATGCTTATTGAATTTAGAGAAAGGGGAAAAGAGAGAGAGAGAGAGAGAGAGAGAGAGAGAGAGAGAAGTGAGAAACATCCATTGGCTGCCTTCCCATGAATACCTCTACTGGGAATCAAACCCATAACCTAGGTATGTGCCGACTGTGAATCGAACCCACAACCTTTCAGTGTACAGGATGACATTCCAACCAACTCAGCCACACTGGCCAGGGGACTTCTCTTCTGGGCACTGGAACCCTGGGCTGGGGGACCTGGTGTTGGGCTTTGACCCCTTCAGCTCCTCAGGGGGGACCTCTGCAACTGAGATAGCCCTCCTGATTTTTATCTGCCACAGGTGGGTGTGGGATCAGCCTGTTCTTTGTCTCTGCTCCTCCTACCAGTCTTGATGTGCTTCTTCTATATATCTCTAGTTGTAGAACTTCCATTCAGCTATATTTCAGGTGGTTCTGAATGATGATTGTCCTGTAGTTTAGCTGTATTTTTTTAAGTATTTGATGATACTTTTATTACTTATTTATTTAGAATCCTTACCTGAGGATATGGTTTTTAATGATTTTTAGAAAAAGGAGAGAAAGAGAGGGGGTGGGGGAGAGAAACATTAATGTAAGAGCAACATCAATTGCTGCCTCCTGCATGCCCCCAACAGGGATCGAGCCTGAAACCCTGGCATGTGCCCTGACTGGGAATCGAACAGGCAACCCTTCAGTGCACAGGACCATGCCCAGTCAACTGAGCTACACTGGCCAGGGCAGGGCTGTTGTATTTTTGATGTGATTGTGAGAGGATGCAAATACCACATTAATCTATGTTGCCATCTTGACTGAAAGTTCAACAATTATTTTCGACAATTTTTTATTTAATTAGTGAAAATCCATTGCTCCTAAATAATTTGGATCTTATGATTTTTAAAAATTTAATTTAATTTAATTTTACTGTTGACAGTATTACAGATGTCTCCCATTTTCTCCCTTCTTGCCCCCTCCACCCAACCCCCACTCCAGGCCTTCCCCATGCTATTGTCTGTGTCCATGGGTTATGCGTATATGCATAGATGTTCTTTGGTTAATCTCTTCCTGTCCCCTTCCCATTGCACCTCCCCTCACTGAGGTCTGTTATTCTGTTCCATGCATCCATACTTCTGGCCCTATTTTGCTCATGAGTTTATTTTGTTCTTTAGATTCTACTTATAAGTGAAATCATGTGATATTTGTCTTTCCCTAACTGGCTTACTTCACTTAGCATAATACTCTCCAGGTCCATCCATGCTGCCACAAAGGGTAAAAGATCCTTCTTTTTTACAGTTGCATAGTATTCCATTGTGTAAATATACCACAGCTTTTTTATTCACTCACCTATGATTTTAATAATGTAATATAGTTTGCTACAGGTAGTGCATATTATAATGGGCTGGGCAAAGACTAAATTAAATTCAGTCTTAAATTGCTGATTTGACTGACTATTTTTGACCTACAGCAAATTCATACGTTTCAAACAAATACATCTTAAATTACTTGGCAAGAATAACAAGGAATATATACAGATATATAATTGTTCAACCTCTTAATAACCATTCACTGAGCACCCTCATGTGCAACTCAGTTCATTAAAGAACCACAAAATAGAATGATATATAGACTCTGAGGCCAAGGAGGTTACAGTAGTGGTTATAAAGTAGACAGTGACACATGATAAATGAGCTTCTGATTAAGTTCTATGAGAAAGAGATTTCTTCTAAGAATATTAGTTTTCATGAATATGATTGTTTTAGAGTGGGGCTTTTAAAGAGAAGTAATGTTTTATATTGAAATATTTTGGATAAGAAAATTATTCTGGAGAGAGGAAAGAAAGTGTGGAGAGAGAGAGAGAGAGAGAGAGAGAGAGAGAGAGAGAGAGAGAGAGAGAAGAAAGCTGGAAAATTACTTTTAATGCACAGGAACCAGAAATGAATGTCTTGCTAGAATGCAGTATGAAGGAAAATCCTGGAACAAAACATCAAAAGAGAAAGTTG
>NW_005871515.1:257697-265092 GCF_000147115.1 Myotis lucifugus
TAACAGCCAGCACGAGGAGGCTGAATTGGAATGGGGATGACTGATGGCAATAGTCTAGGAGCAAGGTGATGGAGAGGAACTAGCGTGATAGCAGTGACATATGCTCTTGAGGTTTAGTCTAGTGCCAGTGGTCGGCAAACTGTGGCTCACAAGCCACATGCGGCTCTTTGGCCCCTTGAGTGTGGCTCTTCCACAAAATACTGACTTCTGCGCATGGGCCACGAAGTTTCAATCGCACTATACATGTACACCCGCACGTGGTATTTTGTGGAAGAGCCACACTCAAGGGGCCACAGAGCCGCATGTGGCTTCGAGCCGCAGTTTGCCGACCACTGGTCTAGTCTAATTAAGACCCAGGGGACCACACAAATAGTTAATTCTCTTTGATACTTTAGAAATGAAGATTGAACATATCACCTTTATCCTGTGAGATCCTTAGAGAAGGGAATTGAAAGAACTTGTCTCCAACAGGTAACTTACATTAACTTGAAGTAAAGAGTCAGTCAGAAGGACTGTGTCAAACAAGGAAAAGTATACATTTAGAACTCATCTTATTAGAACTAGAAATACTCATTTAAATATAAACGTAAAACTTGTATTTATAAGAATATAAATTGTGAGCTCAGTTCTACCCTGTGAGGCCTCAAATAACTTCCTCTATTGCCCCTGGGCAGTTGTAATTGAGCGCTTCTCAGATCTAGGATAACTAAATATTACAACAGGAATTCTAGAGTTTTACCCAAGAAAATCTCGCCAGGTGAAAAGGGTGACAGTAAAAGAAGTTCTGAATTTTATTCCTTGTACTTTATCTTCTTGGAGATCTCTTGCCTTTAGCCCTGTTGCCAGAGCCACACCACATCTCTGGGCGCTTGTTCTGTAGCTCTCGATTGCTTAAACCTAGGATGGTTTTGTAGCTTAGTTTCCAATACAGATACAAGACTTCCACATCAGTTCATGTTGGAACAACTGCGACTATACTTACCTTCCTGCTGTAAACAACTAGAAAGCTGGGAAAATATATCAGGCATTAGTGTGTCCCAGTTTTATTTTGTACATTGGGCGATAAGTAGTTAAGACTGTGGTCCCAAGGGAAAGAAAAAAAGATAAGGGGAGCTCTAAGATTGCTTCAGCTTTCTGCCTGGAGGCACTTTCTGGATGTCAGCACATGGTGGTAACCCCCAAATAGAACAGCAGCCTTTCAGAGAAGAGAGTTTGGGAAGGCCAAGGTAGTCAGAATTTCTGTAATGGTATGCCAGAGAAGAGGGAGCTGCATGGGAAAAGAGCTCCAGAAATCTACAAGGTAGTCCCCTTAAATCTGTCGCTCAGTAATAAACTACACATGCCTAGGGAGAAACTCTACCAGGCCAGTCGAAGGAGAATTCAGGAGAACACAGAACTGAACATAGTCTGGAAGATGTTTGACTTCTGACCAGCAGGAGTTTAGGGTCCTCACTGAGCACTTACAGGGCTTACAGTGGAAACTCCAGAGGGGTCTCTGAAGCCACTATAATAAAGCTTAAAAAGAAGCTCTGGAAGGATTAGGCAGATCCGTAAGAAACTTAACTGTCTGCCAGAATAAAGTGTAATACTTCTAATATATTAAAAATGTTCATCACACAAAATGTAAAACATGATTTCTAGCACTTCATGAAAAATTACTAGACTATGAAGAAGCAGAAATATGAGATCCATAATCAGGAAAAGCATCAGCCAATAGAAATAGCCACAGAAATGACAGAAATAATGAAATTAGTTGACCAGGACTTTTAAAACAACTAACATAAATGTGCTCAAGAATTCAAAGGAACATATGAGTAAAGAAAAAATATATTTAAAAAACACACAAATGAAACTTCTAGGAATAAAAAATATACATATAAAATGAAAAAATCCACTGGATGGGATTAATAAAAGTTTGGAGCCTGGATAAAAAATGACTAGTGAACTTGAAGACATAACAATAGAAACTCATTAAGGTGCATTTTCACTTTAAAGAGCTAGAAAAAAATGAGTGATTCAAGCCCAAAGTACCTAGAAGGGAAAATAAAGAGCAGAAATCAATAAAACAGATAATTGGCAAAAATAGAGAAAACGAAAAAAAAAGAACAAAAACTTATTCTTTAAAAAGATAAATAAAATGTATAAACCTCTAGCTAGGATGATCCCAACAAATAAAAAGAGAAGTCATAAATTAATAATATCAGGAATGCAAGAGAGATATCAGACACTGGCAAAACTGACCCATGTTCCTGCTTGATGCGTGGGCTGAGGCTGCGGTGAAGACATTGAAGATACTAAAGGTCTTTGTAGAGTGAGACTTCAGATGGTCTCTGCCATCATGAGGAAGCAGGTTGAGAGTAGAAAGAATGGGCAGCAGTGGTGGGCAACAAGCTAAAGATGAGTAAACTATATCTTGTGTAACCCTTGTAAAAATATTAACTCACTTAGAAGACTCACGGAGTTATGTCACATCTCAAGAAAAACGATCTAAGCAGAGGTCAGATTGTTACTGCTCTCTCCCCTAGTACCTCGGGGGGATATAAGTAAAGTTCATAGAGTCTCCTATTAACATCTCCTCTCCCCACCTATTCTCTAGGGCTCAGCAATTCCTCGAAACCTCTAACTCGTCTACTCTAGAAAGTAATCTTATTCTTCATGTTTTTCTGTTTTCACAACATTGCTCCCTCCACTATCTCCCTTAATCTGGCCATGTCCTTTAGAAAAATGTGCTTCAAATACTTGACCCCTCTATCCTCCCATGCAAAATTCCCTAGGGAGTGTATTTCATCTTCATTTTGACTGTTTTTTATTTCTGGAATTCAATTGTTTGGATTTTGTCCATGTCTGTCTCTTAAAATAGAGACGAAGATGGAGGCTATGGTGGTGGTGTGATGGTGGGATAAATTTTCGAATCCCCAAACAAACACTTTTAATTATGACATATTTGTGAAGCTTGGTTATTTAGCTTGGTGTTATTTTAGGCATGTATTTTCCTTTAAATATTCTTGAACTCATAAATATTTTGTTAAAAATATATGTTTTATAATTTGTGCTTATGAGAAAAATATAAAATTTGTAGAAGAAAAATTAGCAAATTAGCAGTTTATCATATACCTTAAAGATATGCAAACTTTTACAGATTTTATTTCTAAGAAAAAAATCTTAATAAAATCATTATGAAGTTATGAAAAACAAGGATATTTCTACAACAATGATTACAAAAAGTGATGTATTCTGAAGAATCTGATATCCAACCAAGTGGAAAGAAGTTAATAAAATAAATTATGGTATATACAACCTAAAATAATGCTATAAAGTACTTCTTAATGGCAAAGTTTTAAAATGTCCAAATTATGTAGTTCAATAATTATAGAAAACCATATAATTAAAAGATCTCATTTTTATTGAAAAATGTAGTTTATTCATATTTAGGAAAAAATTGAGTCATCTGCAACAAACAACATAGTGGTCAGGTGACATGATTTTTCATTTTTGTGCTTTTCTCTGTTTTTTGACAGTGTACATGTATATGAGTTAGGGAAGCTCTTGGTTGCCTATAAATTACAAAAACCCGACTTTAGTGTATCAATTAAATAGATCCCCCCTCCACTAACTAGAAATCTCAAAATGGATGGATTCTAGTCCTGGCTCAGCATCTTGGGAAGACCAGCATCTTTGAGACTTTTGTCTTCTTCCTCACATTTGTCCCCTCGGCCACAAGCTGGCTGCTGAAGTTCTAGCAGTCATGCCTGTATCCCAGGCAGAAAGGACAAATAAGGGAGAAGTGGCCACACAACAGGCCACCACTTCAGTCCTACTGGCCAAAATTCAAATGTGTGTCCTCTGCCCTCCTCAACTCCAAGGAATAATGGGAAGTCGAGTATCTTAGCTTTTCCAGCCTCATAATTACAGGGAGAATGTCCAAGAAAGTGTGGTTGAGCCAAACTCTGGTGTGTGTATTATTCTGTATGTAATATGTCAGTATGCATTACTTTGATAATTAGATTAAATTAAAAAAGAGGTTACTAAAAATTAATAAATCACTTAAAATGGAGGCCAAGTAAATAATGTAGGATAAAGAATTTGATGATATCATTTCAATGGGCTGTTTTATTTATAATATTTGTTTTTTTATTTAAATTAAAAAAATGTCCAATTCTATAATATATCATCTTTATGTTGCATTGTGTATTCACCACCCCCTATACCCTTTTCTACTTCCCCACACCCTCCTTTTCCTCTGGTAATAATATTTATTGTTTAAAATTATTGATGTACATAATTATTGTGCACAGCTTTGTGCAAAATTTCATGGAGAAAAAGGGAACTTCTGACATGTTTAGCCATTGAAACACTTATAATCTAGTTTAGGAGACATGTCCTGTATCCAGAACATAGTATAGTATAGACCTCAACAAGAAAAAAAAGTGTAGAAGCCAATGGTAGAAGCAATTATTGCCCTGGCATGTCAGCAAAGAACTAGGTGTGGCCAGAGAAGCTTCTGGAGGAGACAGCACCTGAGCTGGGAATTTAGAGGGTGGGCATAAGGAAGGACTCTCTGAGCCGGGCAATAGCCCTGGAGAAGCCCCAGAGACGGCAATGCAAATTTCATGTGTGGGTCAGCACAGAGGTTGGGCAAACTTAAAATGAAAAGTAGGGAGTGCTACAGGGAACTTGAGAAGATTTTCAAACAGATATGAAAACATTTTCATTCCAAGGTGAAGGGATGGCCGCGTGTCCCTCCAGGGAGCGCTTACCTCATCCCTGTGACATCGTTCTTGTTGACGCAGCATCTCTGCAGGTCCTTCCTGTTATTTCCAAGGGCTAGAAACCCAGAGGGATTCCTACCACCGGGCACCTGCCGGCACTTTCTGTCCTGTCAGGGGCTGCTCACCTCAGACTTCTGCCTCCTGGCCTCACACAGCTGCTTTGCCAACACTGCCATTTGCTTTCTACCTCCCACCAGGAAGAAACCTGGCCACGACCTTAGGAGGTCACCTCAAGTGCCAGCCTCAGGTTTGTGCTTTGTGCTGTCACTGGGATCTGTCGCAAGAATGCTTGGAGAGAGTGATTTCAGGCATCCTGCAAACATGAGGTGAAAGACGGGCATAGTATTGGCCCAGGGAGGGATGGTGTCAATGTTATAGGGACAGGAGACTGTCATCAATGTGGCTGCCTGCAGTGCTCCCAGTGCACATTCATGATGATCCCTCGCTCCATAATAATCCTGGGTCAGTACTGCACCTCAAGTTGCTCTCAGCCTGGTGAGGAGGCAGACACACGCGTTGATATTGCAACATAAATAGTGACGGCTGCGGCCGAGTTAAGTCAGGGAACCAAGGGGAGTGATGATTCAGGAGAGCTGCCCTAGAGGAGGTAATGTCTATTGTGAGAAGTAAATGTTGAAAAACAGTGGTGATCAAATCTAAGAGACAGTAAATACCTGAAATAGCTGCCAGGGACACAAATCATTGACCATTTGCTCCCTACGGTTTGTCCTGCTTTGCCTCTAACTTTTTAGCTAGTGTTAATAACCAAAATCTAACTGAGTCAATTTGAAGATATAATTGGCTTTATTAAATGATTCATGAATCAGGCAGCATCTTATCTAACAAGCAGAGAGATACTCCCAGGCTTTGTAGAAAGAAGGGTTGGACAAGGAAGCCATCTGCAAGAGAAAAATGAAGTTTCATTGGAGGAAAGCAAGAGTTCAGGTGACTACAGTTTCTTATTGGCCGAGCTGTGGTGTTTCAGTTGGCTGGGATTGTTGCTGGGCAGGAGGAAAATCTTCCTCCTGTTGGGGTAATAAAGTAGTTGCACTTCCTGTTTGGGAGTGCAAGGTACAAGGTACATCTCCTCCTGTTGGGTCTGCAAGTGACCTCTTCCTGTTTGGGGTAACTGATGAGTGGCAGGGCATGAGAGCTCCCTCTACAGGTCTTCCCAACTTCAGTTTTAGTTGAGGTTTCCTTGATTAATTTTCACACTAGTTGCTTCTTTTACACTTCGGTGAGTGGAAAGATATAAGACATGGAGTCAGGAGACCCGGGCTGCTGTCCTAGCTCCTTGTGATTTATGATGTGAGTGAGGTCATTCGCTCCATCTCTGGATCACTGTTGCCTCTGCTGTAATATGAGGGGTAGATGGACATTTGTCTTTGAATCCCTTCCCCATTTGGTGAATCCCTCATCTAAAAATTTTTGGTCAGAAGCAGAGCCCACATCTCACCAAAGAATCTATCTACACTAATAAAAGAGAAACATGGTAATTAGCGTACGACTGCTACCCTTTTCATTGGCTAATCAGGGCGATATGCAAATTAACTGCAAGCCAAGATGGCGGCCGGCAGCCAGGCAGCTGGAAGCGAACATGAGGCTTGCTTGCTTCAGTGACAGAGGACTCCAACGTTCCCTGCATGCCTTGCTGGCCTCTGAGCTGGCAGTTTGAAACATTGTAACAAATATAGAAGCTAAACAAAACCCCAGAAACCAGCTTTCAGCCGCTGGGATCTCAGAGCTGGAGATGATACAGTGTTTCAATTATAGAACCGAAACAAACCAGATATCTGCTTTCAGCAGCAGAGGCCTTGGCCCAGAATAAACAAAAAAAAAAGAAAAAGAAAGAAGCGGTTGGGAGCTTCAGTCACCCACCAGCCTGAAAACAGCCCTCAGCCCCTCACCCAGACTGGCTAGGCACCCCAGTGGGGACCCCCACCCTGATCCAGGACACCCTTCAGGGAAAACCAGCCAGCCCCTACCCATGCACCAGGCCTCTATCATATATAGTAAAAGGGTAATATGCCTCCCAGCACCGGGATCAGTGTGACAAGGGGCAGCGCCCAAACCCCCTGATCACCCTGTGGCTCTGTTCGTGACAGGGGAAGGCGCCCCAAACCCCTGATCAGCCCTGCTCTGTGCCTGATAGGGGGGAGCTCCCCAACCCCCTGATCACCCTGTGGCTCTGTGTGTGACAGGGTGCGGCGCCCCAACCCCCCTTCCCCCACCATGGGCTCTGCTCTGAGTGTGAGAGTGGCGGCGCCACGGGGTAGAGCCATAACCTCCCCATCGGCCCTGCCCTGAGTGTGACAGTGGCGGCACCCCAGCCCCCTGATCGGCCCTGCTCTGTGGGTGATAGAGGGCGGCGCCCCAACCCCCTGATCCACCCTGCTCTGTGTGTGATGCGGGTGGTGCCCTAACTCCCCTATTGGCCCTACTCTGTGCATGACAGAGAGGGAGCTCCAACACTCCCTGACGAGTTCTGTTCTGTCCCTTACAAAGCGGAGATCTCCATCCTGCTGAATGACCCTGCATGTGCCCAGAGGGAGCACGGAACCCGGACACCTTCTGATGTGATCTGCTCTGAGTGTGACACGAGCTAACGCCGCAACCTACCCAGTGA